>NW_027176251.1:14504696-14647196 GCF_023055335.1 Clinocottus analis | reverse complement strand
AAAGATGAAAACAGGAAAAAGTGAAGCAAGAAACAGGAGACGTGAATGGGTTAAATAGCAATAGAGAGAAGAGGAGGACGAGGCTGGATAGTATAACTGCAGCAATCTTTTCCTTAGTTATAGATAGACTAGCAAGAAAGAAGTAGATGGTAAGAAGGAGAATAAGAAGAGAAGCCAAGTCTTCAGTCAGTAGCAGCTTGCCAGAGCATTGCTTTGCCTCGCCAGGTCCCTGTGCTCTCTGCTCTGTCCTCTCCAATAAGACCCCTGCTTTAATGCTGGAAAATTCCCTCCAAGCTGTCAATCACCCCCTTTAATAAAAACAAAGTATAACATTGCGGTCTCGCTCGCTCTCCATTCCCCCTCGAGAATTAGAATGCTAGGTTTTGTCTGCGGAACTGTGAAAATCTCCTCTGCTTTTATTAGCAAAGCCCTGGTTCGACCGAAACTCGCTGGAAAAAATCTGGCCACTCTCCGCTCTGCGTCTCCCATCTGGACTACATTAAAGCCAACCACCTGGACCCGAACCAAACCTGAAATGAAACTGGGGGTATTACAGAAAATAACTCTAGGATCTGCCTGCGCACACACACACACACACACACACACACACACACACAGATACACACAGATACACACACATACACACAGATACACACACACACACAGATACATATCTTCCTTCGTCCACTCACACACTTTTGTGTGCGTGTGCGCTCCACACATGGTTCATGCAGCCTCCTGTTTCTCTCGCTTTCTATTCCGTGCTTAATCAGATTTCCTTAAGGAAAACTAGTCTTAACCGGCATGATGGGGATCTGATTTGACTGACTGACTGGTTGGCCTTTTTCTTCTTTTTCTTTTTTGGGGAGATTGTTTGGTTAACTGGCTAGCTGATGGGCTACTTGGGTGCTGACAGGCTGGCGAACATGGCTGACAGAATGAAGGATTGACTGGCTGACTGATGAGTGACCATTACTGACTGACTGAGTGGCAGCTGGCAGCGTACAGTACGTGTGAGATTAATGGTCTCTTTCTTCTACCTGTTGATCCAAGAAGAAGTCCTTCACATTATGACTTTGGGCCCTGAGCGGCCTGCAAGTCAGTCAGCAGCCGTGTCGTCTTTATACAGCATCACAGGATATGAAGCCTAAATCATGAACATCGTTTTGTCTTTTCGTTTTCGAGGATAATCCTCTGTTTGTTTTTTTCATTATTGTCGACAAATTGCATTAAAAAACAACAAGTCTCCAGTGACAACGTGTATTCCTCTGTGCCTCTGAGCTCCATTGTTGTCCGTAACTATAAAAACCACATCAGTAAGCCACACTGTTGCACTGGATGACATGATCCTTCAATACCAGGAACACACACTAAAGTTTATTTTGAGTCAATCCCACATACACCGTCCTGCTGCTGTATATAATTATTAAAGCACCAAATGTGTCATAATCCGCCACTGAAAATAGTCCCCAACACACAAAAAAAAACAACGATTTCCTTCTGTTTGAGTAACATTTGCCAAGAACTACAGTCCCCAGCTGAAACTATATATTTGTGAGCAGTTTTTAAAGATTTCCGTCTCCAGTAGGAATGATTGGGCTTGGGGCTGAGTGCCACAGAGCGGGTAGGAGTGCGGGGACATGTATACACATTATCACAATGTTACACAGAGTTAGTATTAGGGTGATGAAAGCAAAGTATGGCTTTAAGAACTCACAAAAAGACATGTACCAACCAGGAACGGAAAGGAAAATACCAAAACAACTGCAAAGAGCTACCAGCTTTTAAAAGAAATGGTCTGTTGGTGACATCATGACGCTGGGTTTACTTTTTTACAGACTTGATCTCTTAAGAGCTGTAAAACATATGGTATCAACCGTTCAAGAATATTTTACATGTGACATTGAGATCAAGCGGCACACAGTGAGCTGGCAGGTGCAGGTGAAGCCGCTCCATCCCACCTTCTCACAGACTTACTGCAGAATAGAGTACAGAAGAAGCACAGAAGAGGACTCAGTATAGCTTACTTTAAGGACATGCGCGCGCACACACACGGCCAGCTGGTTGTATTCCAAAACCACTCTCGGCCTCCTTAAATCACCAAGGTAAAGTGTTAGTAGAGGCGGAACAAAATGAAATGAAAATAAACATGGCAGAGCAACGTTTACAGCCCAGAACTCGGTATCACTCCCCTCGGTGGAAAACACACCATAAATTACCGCAGATCATTTTGTGGAATTTCAACAAAAAAAAAATTGTTCTGCGCTCCAACAAAAAAATTGGGCAGTTGATTTATGTCAACATTAATTGTGCGTGCATGTGAGCTAGTGGGGGTGAGTTGTGTGTGTGTGTGTGCCTGCTGGGTGTCCTTGTGTGCATCCATTTGTTTATGTGCAAGATGTGCTGTGTGTGTGTGTGTGTGTGTGTGTGTGTGTGTGTGTGTGTGTGTGTGTGTGTGTGTGTGTGTGTGTGTGTGTGTGTGTGTGTGAGAGAGAGTGAAGGAGGGAGAGAGACGTTGGTTTCAGCCGTGGAGAGTAACAACGCTGTGGTTTTGCACCGTATGATCTGTATATTTCTTGCTCCGTAGGCAGCTGGACCGCGTCCACCGCTCATAACAACAACAAAATGTTCCATATATGAATCCCGCTGCTCGCCACTGTCAACGTCCATCATGTGCAGGTTTGTAAAGTATATATCCTTTGACATGAACTGGTCTGGAGCCAACAGAAAAGGGACAAGGCAAAATCATCAATGACAAGGTAATATCCAGGAGACAATAAAGAGTAGAGCAGCTCAGATGTGAGCTCCTGTTGGTGCAGTCCGTGATATACTGTACACTGAAGATTGAGCTTTACAACCCTTAACCCTTAACCTACCAGTCCTCACACCCCATTATTCTGTTGTATTAGTCCGTTCACTTCCTAACTTTGGATTTGTTTGAAACATGCACACACTAGCGCGCTGCATACTATTTAATCATTCATTATCTACCGTCTCATACTCACAAAGTCTTGCTCATCTACACATCCGGGCTTTTCTCACAGACACAAAGTCCACATAACCTGCAGTTGGAACACACCACATACTCATGTTGTTCTTCTTTTCCCGATACTTAATGTAGTATGTTAGTGTATTTGAGCAGCACTTTTGTGTGTCTGTGATTGAGCAGCTAAAACTTAAAACAACAATCCTGATAACAATAGATTTATGGTCCAAAAAAAGTGTGAAAAACGTTCCGAAGAGCCGAGGGAAACTGAAATTGATTTTGTTTTTGTTGCTTTGATGAGCAATCCCTTTGACATTTACACTTCTGATCCATTGTTAATATGACATACATAGATTAGTGCAGTTTTAAGACTTGCATTTAGTAAAGGTTTGAAGTACAAAGTGTGACAGTTACAGTTGCTCAGCGAGACCAAAAGGTTTTCAAAGTGCGGTTGTGGACAAGTGAAGCAGTAGCAGAAACCCTTCAGCCAGAAATATTGTTCTATCTGAATATGATGAGAAAATTGCTTGGGCCCTTCAGTAGCAGTTACAGCTGTGAGCCTGTGTTGAATAATCGGAGCTTTGCACATCTGGACACAGCAATTTTTGCCCAATCTTTTCTTACTAGACTAAATTGCTCCATCTCACTGAATTGGAAAAATGGGCGAAATGAAATTGTCAAGGCCTTGTCTTGGTTCTCAGTTCAGCTGATGTTTGGGCTCCGCCTCGACCTTGGCTGTGTGTTTGGGGTCACTGCCTCGTTGGATGATTGATTCTCTGCAGCGGGTTTTACTCCAGAATTCCCAGCTACAAATCTGCATTCATTTTGTTACTTAAACCTTCAGTTTTCTGTGTCACTAAAACCAAACTCTTGGTTTCATTGCCTCCCAGCATGAGAAAATGTGCACTATTAAACTATTTTGAAGCCTTGTCATCCTGAATGAATGTATTTTTAAACTATAGGATGTGGACCGAAAAGACGTCTTTTCTTGAACCCTTACTCAGAGGTATATAAATAAGCCAAACTGTGAGCAAAATCTCCTGAAGATCTGCACCATATTGTGGAGCTCAAAGGCAAGAGGCCGGTGTCCCAGTTTCTCCCAGAGTTTATTTGTGCAAAGCTCTTGTGGCCTGGGTAGCAAATCAGAATCTCTAGTTTTTAAGTATAGAACTGAATTGGTATGGGCATCTTGGCTTAATATTCCTTTTTTATATAATGTGAGCAGGATTGTACACTGGCAGTGGCTCAAATGGAAAAAAGGGCATCAGTCACAGGAGTGTGGTTGGAAATTTCACATACAGGACAGTCTGCAAATTCTGGGTGACTTAGTGCTCCTCACTCGGCTGTGCTGGTCACTTTACAGGACCAATAAGACTTGACGCTGAGTCGTGGATCAGTTGTCCCTGTGGAGAGGTTACATTTCCTTGGTATTAGAGTGTTAACCTGGCTGCCAGCCATTCACTCTTTAGCTCATCCAGATTCCTGTGTGCATTTGTACGAGATACATTTGTCATGGACACAAACTAAGAGGGATTTGTTTGGTCACGACGCTGAGCCAACAGGTAAGGAAGGTTCAGGTTAGTACAGTATCTCCTTTCAGAGTTTGTGATTTAATATTAAATTGCTGGGAATGTGCTCAAGCTGTGTGTTGTGGCTCTGAAGGCCTTAAAGCTGTATCACTATATCACCAAATGTTTGAGAAAACCTTCCACAAATGAAACGTAGTATATCACAAGGTTGAAGCCAGGTTGAGATTGTGCAACATTTATTTTCTGGAAGAAATATGAAGTTACTGGCAATACGACAAATGTTAATAAAAAAAAAAAGCAGATACTTGTGCACTAGTTAAGTACTTCAAATGCCCCTCTGTATACATTGACATCGACATTTCCTCTGGAGTCTCACAGTATTTTCAGTCAACATAAAACATGATATCATTGAGAAGCTACTCGGGACTGAGGTTTATTTGAAAAGTTAAATCCCCTGCATCATTAACCGAAAGAGCAAGTTAAGCGATCCAAAGAAGAACGTTAAACACATTTGCTCTTGTGATTACACCAGATAACTCATAGTTCAAAGAGCCAGAAGGTACAGTCGCCCACAGTAGCAGAGAGGCTACAAAATATATTCACGCAAGTCAAGGACACACAGGATTGGGAAATCCAGAATGACCATTAATTTATGATCCTGCACTGAGAAAGTCGGCAGCTGCCGGAGGTTTGACCTGTTGTGTGTTTACTTTGCTAAGGTCAGAGGACACGCTGTATGTGAGGAGAAGAAGCTTCACCCGACCAGCAGCAAGAGAAAGTGCAGGACTCGCCCTGTGGAACGTGGGTCCCTGTGTGGCCACTTCCACGAGTAGTTTACCCGGGCAGGGTGTTGTGGTCAGGGCGGAGGTCACAGCACACTGGGCTTCCCCAGAGAAGAGCAACTCAGGGTGAGAAAAGAGAAGACAACCCCCAAAGGCTCACGTGTGAAGTTGGTAGATTCTCTGCTCTTGCAATGTACTTAATTGTTCCACATAGTTTCAGACCGACGGCCGACATGTTGTAATCCATTTCTACCTGATAATCCGGCTGGACAGCCATCAATAGGCATCACCCTCTCCTCTGTGGTGTCAGGATCCAGTTTGACCTCACGTGGCCCAGTTTGTCTTTCACGAAGCAACCAGGAGTTTTAACTTTTTATTGTTTCCTCAGAGGCTTACAGTAAATGGAGGCGTCTCGTTGTGTCATTGCAACACTTTCTCGTCCCTAAACCACAGAATAGGTCGTTTGAGAGTGAACCTGCGCAAGTAAGTTGATTTTTGGGTTCACCCAGGACACAAACAACGATCTCCTGAGTGAAGTGTGTGTGTTTCACACATCCATTGTGGGTCCTAATAAGTCGCTTGTACAGACAACAGTTTTTTTGTCGAGGGGGGCAGTCTCGTTATGGAGTTGTGATTCTACACCTGACGGCACAATCTGTTGCATTGCTGCTTGTCTTTAGTTTCTACTAGCTTAGTCACTACAGCAAACAGAGGCTAAAATAAAAAATACACTTTGGTTTAAAAAAAAACACTCCACTCTCCTTAGAAAGTAAGACTACTTATTTTGACTTTAAAAAAAATATTCTCTTACAAATTGGACCAACCCATCGTTCATCATATCACTGGAGCTCCACTTGCTGTCTCTGACATTACAGTTCATATATAATAATGTCGCTCCAGTATATTTCAGCACTGCATCAGCATCAACTTCACACAAGACGGATGAGTTGGGGCAGAAGCTAGAGGCACACTGTGTGCATTCACTTGACATGTGATTTAATTTGTTTTACAAGGCGTTATTGCTTTTCTAGGCTACACAACATTGTCATGTAGTCTCTACACAAACACACACACGCACACATACACACACAGAGGCTCATACTAAATAAAATTGTGGTTTAAGTGGAAAGGATTAGAGCCTCACAACTATATTTCCCAGAAGGCCTTTGACAAACTCCAGGCTCCTGCACAGACTCAAATGACAAAAGAGACAAGACAGGAGGAGAAACAGAAGCGAAGCCAGAACCACGCAGACATAATAAATGTTGATGCTCGCTATAAAGACGCAACGAAACATTTGAGAATACAGTGAAATCATGTAGCGAACCGAAAGACCCTCTGTGCAGATTTAAAGAGATTTGACCCCAGAAGTCAAGTAATGCAAACATACCGTCACATGTGGAGTGATGGGATTTCGGGGTCCCAATAAGTTAGGGAATGTGCTTCTGCCACTTGACTCTGAATGGACAATAAACCAAATGTCTCCTCTGTACGGACAATGAGCGTCCTTGTGAGAGAGGAAAGATGTTCAGGGAGAATGAGACGAGCCTGCCAACAGAAATAAAAGATGGAGGATATGGAACACTCTGCAAAAAAAAAAAATGGGGAAGCTTTCAAGTGAAAGAGAGAATAAGATCGCTGGGAGCCATTAATCATTCAGAAGCCTCTTTGCTACAAGAACAAATAATAATATTTCAGCCTAATAAGAAGCTCCAGTTTACAGCACTTTGCAGAATGCTCTATTTATTATATGACAAATATGGTAAATGGTTGTTCTGCAATAAAGACATGTAATATATCTTATATTTCTAGTTAAGTCTGATCAGGAAATCTGACAACAACCAAAAGGGAGTAAAGTAGATTCTTGGCTTTCTATGATTTCTCTTTTGCTTCACATTGTTTCTTACTGGAATTAAAACATAGATCATTTTACTTTTTTAAAGTTCAAAGAGGTTTGACTGTCTCCTATAGAATAATCCGTTTTAAAAGGTTTTTATTGGACCGTAAAAGAATAAACGTTGGAACGTGGAGCGAGTCAACAGAAACGTCACTGGTGTTCTGCTCAGCTGGAGACATACATAGTCTCACCATCTCAAAACACTTTTAAAGATTATACATTCTGTACTCGAGCCATAAAAGGGCAAATTAAATTGCTGCCACTCTTTGTGTCTATATCAAATCATTTATCTCTTCAAGAGAGCGAACAGTGTGTTATAGGAAAAGTCCAACTATTCCTTTACATGAAGCACAGTTAAACAAGGGGACTCGGTATCGGCTTAGCAGTATTTTTCCTGAGTGTTGGGGTCTTGACCCCGAGACCATTTGGCCTTCATGATCGAGTTTGACCCTTTGCTGTAACTCATTGTAAAAAAAGAAGAAAAACTGACAAATGCTTTCACTGTTGTTGTTTTTTATGGATGGACTTATCTGAGGTTTCACCGTAAACGCTGCTAACAGTTTAAGACAACAACCAGCTGAAGATGGAAAAAGGAGTGAAGGAAAGTTTCTAGTGGGATCCTTTTGGGAACAAATTGGCTGTGCTCGGGGAGTTTCTGCTAAGTGTTGGACAGTTAAATATACTGTTTAGTGGCAACTGCAGCTGACTCGTCTTAATGGAAAGAAAGTGAGGGATGCATGACAAGCTTCTTTATCAGCACAAAATATGGTTGGGACAGCATTCATTTCGACAACAAAAGCCAGAACATGTCAATGTGCCCAAACTGTACAGTTAGGTCAACCATCGTTTCAGGGAAACTGAACTTTGTCTTGTGTCTTGTGTCTGGCCAAAGGCGCACAACCTCCTCATGCGACACAAAACCTGTGTGGCATACAGGAAAGCTTTTGATTCAAAGCCAGTCCTGAATCCTAAACTTTCAATCGCCTTTTGGTGGCCAGTAGCAATAATGTGGATGTATAAAGGATGTTGGATTTTTCAAGATTATTGTTCTTATACTATTTCATACAACTATTCATGTTTTATGTCTTTTGTTGTGTAGACTCCTCTGATCTTTAGCGTCACAGAAAGAAAGGTCTGCTGTCTGTGTGTCTCCCATATGAACCACCAGGCTGCTCCTTCTTTGTGCTTTTTCGTTCTAGTTCTTGTCACATCTCAAAGTGTCTCTCCTGATTGTATCACACGTTTGATGATTGGCTGCCGCCTTTCTAGGCGAGTAGACATCCAGGATGGTGTTTTGACTGCACGTATGGACAGGTAAAATGCTTATGCCAAGTTGGATTGAAGTTCAGCTCCCGCCTCAATGTATTACATCTGTTTGAAATAAAGAAATAGTTGCCACACTAAGGAAAATATTTTTGCTTTGACTGATTGAATGTGATGATTGTTTCCACTCATTATTTTTCAATGTGCGTAAATGTAGCACAGAGGTAATGTAACTTTTACTTTCTACTTCTTCCCATGTGAGGTTCTACTGTTTGCCTTTACTTTTTTCAACCTTTTTTTTTTTATTTTTCCTAAATCTAAGGCCACATTTCATTTTGGTTCAGTTATCACCAATTACCGTACCACCCGTCAATCCCCAAATCGCCTCGCTACATTCAACAGCTATGTCTAATAGCTTAAACCAACTGCAACCAACTATCCATTTCTCCCTTTGAGGTTGGTTTCAATCTTGAAATATGAAGTTGGAGCATATTTAGTGATGGAAACCGCCAGAAGTGCTAAAAATACCTCTGCCAGTCTGGTAGCCACGAGGCTCCATCACACACTCATTACCACACGACCTGAGGTTGGGAGGAGAGGAGAGAGGAGGGGATGTGGTCAGGAGAGAGAGGCATATAGCACGTGTGTGTGTGTGTGTGTGTGTGTCTGTGTGCGTGTGAGTGTGTGTGCGCATGCGTGTGCGCGCGCGCGTGTGTTGAAAGGGTTAGCAGCAAAGAGGAAGGGAGAGAGAAAGTGAGGGATGTGGTGAAAAGAGGAAAAGAGAAGTGGAGAGTCAAAGAAGGGAAGAGGGAACGAGGCATATGAGGTGTGTGTGTGTGTCTGTCTGTCTGTGTCTGCACAGAGTCAAGAATGGTTGTGGTCAGATACATTAGTATTATATGATATTTCCTATGGTCTCCTGGCATTTCTGAATGACGGCACATATTGCAGCCTACTGGGCTATTATTGAAATCTTGCATCACATCATTTCTGAAGAATTTGCCGTTTGTTTGTCTGGACAAATTTCTTTTTATATGACCCCCTCCTCCTCCTGATCCCTTCTTTCCTCTCCTATCCTCTGCTGTCTTTCTCGTGCTCTCCGTCCTCCACACTTCCTCGTCTCCTCGCTCGTTTGATTTATTCCCCTGTTTCTCTCCATCCGTCCGTCCGTCTGTCTGGTGTTCTCTGTTCCAGCTGCCGAGTCCCTCCAGGACCATCAATCCTTCTCCTCAACCCATACCTGGCACTCATTCAGCACACACGCACACGCACACGCACACACACACACACACACACACACACACACACACACACACACACACACACACACACACACACACACACACACACTTGTGCAAATGCAAAGCCATGTGCACACATGCAGACACATGTATATATGCAAGAACAAGCACTATATCTACATGAATACACAGACACAGACACACACACGCTCACGCACACACACACACACACACACACACACACACACACACACACATACATCAGGAAGCCAGAGGGGCTATCTGATCCTTCAGTCGACCTTGGAGTGAATCACGCAAATGAAACTTCCAGATTTGGTTCAGAATCTGAAATCAAGACTAACAAGGTGATCTGTGGCTCGTCGTGCCGAGGCCGCGTGCTGGCAGCAACGTGGGTTGGAGCTCGGCTCACGAATACTCACACTGTTGATAATAGACTGTAGATATGCAGATGAAAGCGTCTGGATTCGAAGGAAGAGACATATTCAGAATGTATTAAGTTACAAATGGATGCAGCGGGGATTTGAAGTGTAAAGTCTGCCGGCTTGTTGGTTTTAAAAGCACACCATTCAAACAATATATGCAGGAATATGAATTTATTATTTGAAGAAATAATACAATTATAGAGATTGGATTACATTCATTTTCTACAATACATTTTATTTATATAGGGTCCTAAACGCAGGGGCCCACTAATTACTGCCCCCTCAACCACAAAGTGGCCAATCAGGAACCAAACCATGTTTTTCCGTTCATAGTGAGTTATATAAGCAAATATACATTTTCAGGTTTGTTATTGTTGGTGGTTTAGTGGCAGAACACTGCAGACGGTCAAGGTCTGACTCTGACACAACGGCCTCGTCAACCTCCGTCACACGGCAGCAGATTGATTGGTGTGTTTGATGGAGGAGGGAGGGGAAGGTGTGTGTCTAAACATGATGGAGCGCAGGGCCCCCGTGACGAATATGATTCTCTGCATGTGTTTGCCCGTGGAAATCAGCTGCTTTGTTGAACATAGATCAGCTGCGGCAGCGTCTGCTGCTGCGACGAGGCATCCCTCCTTCTGTGAATTCAAAAGTCCATTCTCAGGTTGGAGCTTACGGTGGATTTGCATTGACTTGTTTGTTGCTTCAAACACGTTATAGCTGTGCAGACACGCCGCTCCGAGAGCCAGACCCCCGGCTGCGTTGCACGCGCTCATTCGTTAATCCTTTGCCTCAGGAATTTAGAAGTGTGAATTATTGTGTTTGGACATTTAAACAGCCAATTAAGGGAGTTGTCTGGGTAAACAGTATCACAGGTTTTGGTCCATATACATGTCAAAGAGTGCAGAGCAGCCCAACGCAAACACATGACATCAGCACACAAACAGAGAGAGAGACACATGGACGTATAGTAACCAGTGTTGAGAGAGACTGAGAGATGAAGTGTGAGACAAGCAGGCGAGGGAAAGAGAGGCTGCAACAATAAATACGCAGAATTAAGTGAAAGAGACAGTAAGAAAAAAGAGAATTTGAAAACAAAGGCAAAGTATATGGATATGTGTCTTGGGTGGCCAACCGCTGGATGATGTGTTTAATACACTTTACAGTCCCTGATTTACTTGCTGGCAGATGTGATAATGATGAGAGAAAAGGAAAGATGAGGAGTGAAGGAAAGGAGGGAGGTCACATGCAGGACCGGGTGTTGATGCGTGAAGGGGAGAGGAGAGGAGGAGAGGAGAGGAGAGAGGAGGAGAAGATGAGCAGAGGCGAGGTGTTAATGTGCGTTCTGGTAGATCTCAATATCGAAAGAAGAGAAGAGACAGAAAGGCAAACATAGGAGGGATATACAGTGCGTATGGAGACAGAGAGGAACCAGGAGAGGAGGGCAGTTGTGCATTTAGTTATTGTGGAGAAGAACTTGAGCAGCGACAGCTGTTTGAATCATAATTCAGCGTGTATTGTGTCTGTATGAGCGACGTTATTGATAGAGATTAGAGAAACCAATCCAATCCTTTTTCAAATGAAAAACAGCCCGAAATCCGTTACGCTGTCAAATATAGTCAAAGCTAAGTTTTTATTCTGTAACATGTAATTTGTTTTTACAATATTTCCATATATCTTTTACTGTTTCAAACTGAAATAATTCAAACAAGAATTCTTCAGAAGGAACTGGGTAGTATAAAGCTTTGGATACAGAACTTTTCTCCCTGCGGTGGTTTCTTTATGGAAAAATACAGTCCTACATTTTCCTTGATTTCATACACAGCGTGTTATTGCATATTTTAAAAATAAAATGCATAAGGAGAAAAGCATACTTTGTGAACTAGTCATTTTGTGGAAACAGCTTATTCTAAAGAAAGACATATTTTCATTAAAACCTTTAACTTCTAAAACTATAAAGGCCCGGAGAAACAAAATAGACAAATAACTTGTTGACCACTTAAATTAAAGGTTGACATGTAGTTTTGAAAGGAAAATTCGTAGTATGCATGCCTTTCATTATGTACAAATCAAAGTATTTACCCTTTTGAGTGCGGTGTACTGTATTATCAATGACTTAGATTATGTATTAAACTGCCTATCAATGAATCGAGTAGTGACATGATAATCTCTGTAATTCTGCGGTGAGGAGCAGATTTTGATGGTCAGAGATCTTTTACAGCTGTTCAAAAAGAGGCTTTAAAGAATTTCGGCTCTGTCTTAGTAGTAATGTGTTTGCTCTGGTCAACTCGATTTTGACAAAAACATGTGTGTGCTGCGTCAGTCACATTTGCTTTTCATTTGTTCGCTACCGGCTACTTCTGGTCCAAAGTTAGCTGTTAAAACGAAACCGTCATCATTTATTCCGGTAAGTGTTTGCTCATCTCTCTCTCTCTCTCTCTCTCTCTCTCTCTCTCTCTCTCTCTCTCTCTCTCTTTCTCTCTCTCTCTCTCTCTCTGTTCCTCAGAGAAAGTTTGCTCATCTCTCCAGAGACCCACCTGATGTTTTTGACAGAAGGTGAGCAAAAGAGAAGAGACACGTTGTACTCTTGTACAAAGAATGTCGCCCTAACCCTGCCATACCACGTCCTACACACACAGACTCATCATATGTCTCTCTCTCTCTCTCTCTCTCACACACACACACACGCACAGAGAGAGAGAGAGAGAGAGAGAGATATTTGTGAGCACATTCCACTTCGCTCTTTAAACCTGAATGCTGACATTCACCCAAACCACTGTATGACTGAACTTCTGCTCTGGTGCTGAATTCAAACCGCAACAAGTAGCTGAACGTACTTACAAACGCACTCACCTGGAAACACAAAACATAAACTTTGCGTGCGCACGTCACCTCCCCAGCTGGAAAACTGGTTAGACGTTGAACATCTTCTCAAAGTGCACAAAACACATCACACACATCTTGCCCATGCGAACACATGCTCGGTACATAACCATCTTTTACGCCAGAGTCAAATATTGTCGTCCGCAAGGAGGTCAAATTATCTGATTATTAAACAACAGAGGAAGAGGAAGGAAGAAAGACTATAAGGTCGACGCTAAACACTAAAGACAATGGAACGAAAAGATGAAAAAGATGAAGAAAAATTGAGAAATAAAGCGCTTCTTGTATCGAACTATGTTCTGTCTTTTAAAGGAACCAATTTTGCATTGCACTCCTTAAACATTGTCAGACTCACTATGGACGGTTGCAACTTGACCACAGACAGTTCAGGCTGAGATTTTGGGTTATGCTATTAGTGGCTTATGTAGCCTCGTGCTGCTAAAGCCTCAAACAGAGATGAGGAGCGGGCCACAGATGTCTGGAAAGCTCACTTCTTTTTAACTCCCTACCCTAGATTTTTATTTTATTTTCAAACTTGACATTGACTTAAGGGCCATTACATTTATCATATTTGCGCCGCTCCCTCAGAAGCCACAAAAGGCTTTAAACAACTTATTTTCACATCGGCTGTAGCTTCTCCTCAAGACCTGTATGCAGGTTTTGATGTGTAAAATTGATGGAGCTCCCCTTTAATTATCAGTCAGCTCAGATCACTTCAATTTCCATGACTATCCTCATCTCTTGGTGCACCGTTCTTCACAAAAAAATGCTTGCAGCTAATGTGAAAATATTTAATTACAGAATGATTCTTTCGATAATAATATATAATCACATATAATGTTTTTTACAAGGGAGACGGGACTTGCTGCTTGTTTCTTAAACCTGTATCCAACCAGTTACTGTCATGCAGATAGACTTCCTCCGCAGAATAAACTACCGTAACATAGTAAACCTCATGCAGGGCTAGCAGCACAGTGCAGCTCCTTCAGTAGCCGGCTGCTTCACCCACGCTGTGTGAAGGAGAGACGCCGCGGGTCTTTCCTTCCTGCTGCTGTCAGACTGCACCACCAACACTGCTCCCAGTAGACATCACATACCAAAAACCCACAAATTCCTCATTAATCCATTCTTTCGTGTGCAATATCGAGCCAATGGAGCCACTTTTATATTCACTGCCTCATATGGGCAATAATGTGAACCCAACTATTCAGTCCGATTATATCATGTTTTAGGACATGATGTATTTTGATGTTTATACCTTTACTGTGTGATTACTTATCTATATGTTCTTTATTTATGATCTTTTTTTTTACACTTTCCCCTCTGCTGCTGTAATCCTGCAAACTTGCCCACTGTGGGACTAATAAAGTATTATCTTATCTTATCTTTACAGACCGTATATGACTGATGAATTGCCCATTCAAGTATATTTGATTCATTGCAGCTACGTAGAATATGTGAGCATTATACTACACAACAGCTTGTTTGCTTCCATAGTAAAAATCCAGCCGAAGTAACGGTTAAAAACTCCCCCGCACCGCTGGGGCTGATTGGACTTATACAGGCCGTCTATCTTTCAGAAAGACGACGTAAGATAAACTTCATAGAGTCGTTTGAGAGCCAACGGTGTTTGTAGGAAGCTGCCAAATCCATGGATTTCAGATCAGCTTAACAGACATCCTCCTGCAGCCTCCAAGGGAAGCAAAAGTCTGATGTGATGAGGTGACACTTCCAGTCCCTCAGTGCCAGGCCAAAGAAAACACGGCAGAATGGGAGAGGAAGTGGAGGAGATATGCACAGTGAAGAGGCAGGTAGGTTGGAAAGAAGGAAGGTGGATGGATGGATGGATGGATGGATTGATTGATCCAGCTCTCAGATCACTGTGGAATCTTTTTTTATATTGACGTACAGCGCTGCAATCAACTCAAACACAGGTAGCCATCACGCTGTTTACCCCTCCCCCCCCCCCCCCCCCCCCCCGCATGTTTGGTCGATATACTCCTCTACTTTTGGGGTGCTCTAGGTTGTTGTTTCTGCTGCCGTGCATCAGGAGGACATTAAGAGCAGCTGAGGGAGAAGGGGAGAAGTTTCTTTCAACACAACCAAACCACCAGAGCCTATAGCATCCAGACAGATGCTGGACTTTTCCATCATGCATGGTTCTGGACCCAGTTGACTCTTTTATGAATTCAACATTATTTTTTGGCTTTGGCTGCATGCAGGTAAAAAGTCTGTGTGGAGAGGAAAAGAGCCAGAATGCATCGGGTCGAAATACAAGAACCGGCTATTGTCTGACGACGATTTAGCTTTTTGATCTGCTTGGCTACTTGGCTACTTCGCAGACGTCGTCTCTCAATTCCAACTCTATTCTCACCTCTTAAGTTGCTAATGTGACTCTAAATAACGAACGGCACACATAAGAGGAAGTCTGAGTGGTACAATGATCATCAGACCAATAGCCATGGGTTTAGATTGATGCTTGATGCACTCAACACCATCTCTTACAGCCTATCCTCCTTCATTAGACCAGCTGTTCACAATGAGCTAGCTGGCTAGCCAACTCTAATATCTTATATATTTTCCAATTGTGTATGCATCTTCCTAAAAAGAAAAGGCCTCATGGAAACTAATCACAATGCTTTGCATTTTGTATTGGCAGACATGTGCTGCCCTCTGCTGGACAACACTGAAATGCAACTCGCCTCCTCACTTTGTTGTCTGTGTTGGGATTTGATATAAATGTTGCGTGGAAACTTTATGACACAATGAAAAACTATTCAGTAAATATTTTCACTCTATTTCTGTGCTGTTGTCTTTTTGTTTTGGACATTTAACATATTTCATACAATGGAGGTAAAACCCTGTTCAGAGGAATCATAATGTTAGCATCTCACTCAGCCAGCCTATAATCTTTAAACCCAGGACTCTTACCTTCAAGCAGTCTGCCTCCCCGTTTGTCCACTGTTGCCTTCACACCAACTATGTCACAAAGTTTAGAAATGTGTGCAGTCTCAGGCGAAGGATGCGTAAAAGTGGTGTCAAAGGTTTAAATCTGACTAAAGATGGCCTCGCTGTAATTCGTCCCCTTCCCTTCCCATCGCTCCTTTTATTTTCCACCACGTACTTTATTAAAAGGCAGATACGCCATAAAAAATAATTGTTTTAATGAATGTTTTAACTTTGGCTAAAACCTAGCCCTCTAGGCTCTCTATCCAGACTTTGCGGTTTACTGACGCTAAGCAGCTCTTGGCATGAGTGTAACTCTGCGATTAGTGCCCCTTTAAACACTTATAATTCACAGCCTATGAAAATATTATCAGAGAGGGCCAGCTCTCTGCCTGAGGGGGTCAGGAGGTGCTTTTAATGGTACCATGGGCTCAGTGTGTTGAACTGTTCAAGCCCACAGCATTAGCGTTGTCCTAAATCACTTTCAGTGGGTTGAGAATGTGAAGAACAACTACAAGATATAATCATATGAAGTAATGTAAACGTGAAAATGAGGCGTAATGCTCTGGCTAACAAACGCATGACATAACGGGAACATATGGAAATTATTTTAAAATTTTGAATTATAATGACAAATGGTTTGTTTTTCCAATGTTGTGTATGAGGTAAAGCCTGAAATCTCATACATGTTCACATCTGCACCACCCCCTCACACACCTCCGCTCAGACCTAAATTTCCTGTTAAGTAGTGGTAGGAGGTGTATATGACAGATTTGGCTAGGGGCTTAATTCAGCAGACGGTTTATATAAGGAAGTTTAAATATCAATAAATACTTTGTTCTGCTCCACAGGTGCTGTCTGTTTTCAAGACATAATATATGGCGTGTGGAGGAAAGAAATAACGAAGAAGAAAAGAAGAATAATGTATTAAATTATATTGCAAAGGTGTTTCCTTGTACTATATTCTCATAACAGATGAGTGCACTATATACTGCTTTTTCTATTCTTATCTCCCGCTAAGAGTTGTACGCATTGGTCCACAATCATTATTAAAAAGTTATCATTATGTTATCTGTTACCAGTTTTTTCGATTCCCAGCAAACATGTTGAAATGACTCAATCTTGTTTAAGTTAGTAATTCACAGATGACCTGAATTTTGCTCTTAATGATCCAAAACATGCACACATGACATTGTTTATACCTTGTGAACTTCTGGTCACATGATTAACATGGTTGATACATAAATTACCCCATCACCTTTTTGTGCATTCATTTGACACAGCTTTATTTTTTATTTTTTATATTATATGTTCCTAGATAGTATAAACATTCCTTCACATTTTAGATTCAGCTGAAGGTGCAGACACAAACGCTGACCATCAATTACTATTCCCTCATATATATCACTGTAAGGACACCGTCGCCCCCTGCTGCTCCACAATGAAAATGCACGTGTTGTGTAATTCAATGGCCCTCAAGTGGAGTCACTCTTCTGTTTCTTCCTATTCTACTGTGACCATTTTGTAAAAAAATTAATTAAAAAACTGTGAATATTTGGAAATATATATGGATTTTATTACGTCTAACAATGGTATTGGTTACTCAGCATATGTGTTTTGGTTTGCAGCGAACAGTTCAAGAACAGGTGATTGATCAAACTTAATAGCACATCTGTACCTGCAGACATTGTATCTGCGCATGTGTGCCCTTTACGCCCTTTCACCTCCATCACCTTATGTACAGAGCGGTTTAGTACTTCATATGGCCTCTTTGTGGTGAGACTCAAGGCGTGTTCAGGCCAAAACATAATGATAGGTTCAAGTGCTTTTGCAGAACTTGCTGTCTTTACCAATCTGAACACATCGAATATTTTCACTGATGAGAGCAAATGTTTCCACTGCTGTGAGCGCCACAAACATAAGAGCTCAACTGTGAAAATAAACACGTGGTCACCCAGAAAACCCCCCGCCTAAAACCTTTTCTGTGCTGCAACAGTACTTTTTGTCCAAACTGTGCTGACGGGCAACATCACAGGCATCCGTGTGGTGAAGATCGCGCATTAAGCTGCAGAACAGTGTCATGTCCAGAAGATGGCGCCATACTTTCACTTCTGGTTCTGAGCGGCCCTGCGATGGTGCTAAAATATTAATACACAAAAAGTGCATATAGCTCACTCAGAAGAACTACATACTGATTTGAATGTATTATATCCTTTCAACTTTAAACAATTTATGAGCATGACCTGGAAATGATCAAGTTTAACAATAATATATTTTTAAACTAAATGTTATGCATAAATGCATTAATAGATAGATAGATAGATAGATAGATAGATAGATAGATAGATAGATAGATAGATGTTAGTCTTGTTAGTCATGCTTTTAAGTACTATGATAGATCAAAATTAAAAGTGTAAACCAGTTATGAGATAATAAGGATATCATTCAATTTTAAACTAATCCTCCAATTACATTTTGGACCACTGCGAATAATATTGCATTACTCTGCAGAAGTCAAACGGCTATTATATGACGAAATGACAGACGGGATTTGAAATGTGTGCGTGCGTGAATCATGTTACGAGTTTTCCTCCCTCCTGCCTGCACTGCGGGGATTTCCCATGTTGCACTTGTACGCAGCCTCCATCACGTAGGCTCGTTCTTGCACGTGCTGTGACGTTACAAGAGGAAAGGAGATGGGTGAAAACGAGAGGGATAGAATCGTTTATATTTATTTACTTTATTTTATATTGTTATAGCTCCTATGCATGCATAAACCCAGCTAAGCAGCATCAACAGCCTGTCTCCAAAAGAGCATGACATTAGTTTCATGACTCCCTATATAACAGTGCTGCATCTATAGGCACTCTCTCTCTCTCTCTCTCTCTCTCTCTCACACACACACACACACACACACACACACACACACACACACACACACACACACACACACACACACACACACACACACTGCATCCATAGGCGACCCTTTACAGATCAATGCCCATGAAAGCTTGTTATTCAACACATGCTGTCAAACAGGACCCTGCACCATGCAGAGTGACCAGCCTACTAAACACTGTGTTTGTTGTTTTTTTATTGTTGTAATCTGCAGATGCTATATTGTTGTGCCTCAGCCGATTACAAATAACGGATGTCCAGTATTCCATCACATGCACGTGACCATCTCTGAAGTGGGAATGGGACAAAATGCTTCATCGTCCCCCACTCTACTAATATGTGAGTCCAATATGTCAAATAAGTGTCCGGTGACTGTGATCTGTGACCACCGACCCGAGCCTCGGGTCTTCATGGACTAGATGTGTCCACGGACCAGGGCTTCATCCCTCGTGTTTCTATGGCAGCCGCTGAGAGCCCGTGACCAGGACCTCGTTCCGAATGGAGCCCAGCAGCGGCAGCAAAAGGGAGGACATGACGTCACGTCGTCAGGGGCGACCAGGCTCCCCGAGGCACGTGCTCTGTATAAAAGCGGAAGGCGGCACAGCGGACTGCGCACACAGACTCGAGAAGCATCAGCTCGAAGGTAAGCCAGCCGCGCCGCCTCCCCGTGAAGCCGAGGCCCTTGTAACGGCTGCAGGACACGGACTGAGCTCTTTAGATGTATTCTCACACGATTTGGCCTTTTACGACACTTTAACATGTTAGCGTATTTGTTGGTGCACTGCACAAAACCTGCCATACATCAACTAGCTTTAGTTAAATAATGTCGTTTTAAATGGCAATATGCATACCTACATTTAAATTCATCGCCTATTTTCCGGAGACTGGCTTGTACTTGAAGCTGTAAACTATTTACGGAGGCAAGTGGACACCCCTGTAGCCTTTTTTTGGAGCGATGGAGAGATAATTTCATATTTTCGAGTTTGTGTTAGCTTAAAGAGGAGCTCGTGCACGACAGACACACGCGAGTGAAATAACGTTAGCTCAGAGTTCGTTTGTAAAACGGGCTTTTTCGCAGGATGAACGCCGTCATAGTACAGGAAGAGAAACGCTGGGTGGAGGAGGGGAGGATGCGGCCACGGCCTTGAGGGAGGACGGTCGTTGTGTAATGCTGAGTCGTGTCGTTGCATCATATATCCGACATAAAATAAAAACCATCAGCATTAAACTGGCAATGAATGACGCCATTTTTGCTCTAACTAAAATCTGCAAATGGCAGTTGTGCTTCATTCATACTGTGCAAGTCATTCATCTGAAAATGAATCGTTTTACTGAGCACGAAACGTGACATAGCTGCTCCTGCTGCATCTTTGCGGAAGTGGATTAGTCTCCATGTTTTTTTTTCTTCATCCCAATACAAACACGTATAATTTCGCGTTTATCACAGCAGCAACATTATACTATGCATGTAGTTCTGCAGTATACATGAAACCGGGTTTGCAGTAAGACTCTGGTTTGACTGCGCTACTTTAAGCTTGAGCAGGGCTGCGGCGGCGTCAGCTCTCGGGGTGAATGAGTTTACGTAAATGGAGGTGGAGACGTGCCTCCTGTGATCGTCGTGATGAAGTCCGTCGCCGTCAGACCGCTGCGATGAATTACAGCCTCCTCTCGCACTGAAGGGAGGCGGAGATCAGTGATGCAAGAGCCGAAGACTTAAAAAAAAACGTTTAACCTTGGCTTTTATTAAATGTCGAAAGATGGGAGAGGCGTGTTGAAAGCTTTCCTGTGAGCGGCTGCGTCGTGTCGCAGTATCCTGTCGCAGTTTGGCCCCATACTCGACGGACCTGTTGATGGGATTTGCGAAGAGTCCTGCGCTTTTCTTTTCCTTTTTTTTTCAAAACAAAAACTACAATGTCACATCTTAAGTTCATTTCTAGATGATTGCGCTACCTTATCATTCATACAGTATTTTAGTTTAAAAACTGGGTCAGTCAACCTTTTTATTAGTGTGCAAAATACCTTCATTTACAATGAATTGTAACATCACTATTTGCTTTGCAGTTGCACTCGGTCATCTCATGTAGGTGTGGTACATGCAGCCATGTCTGGCCTTGTATCACCAATGAAGGTCGTCGCTCCAGCTGAGGAAGGTCACAGCAGGCCCACAGCTGCTGCTAATCTTTATTACCAGCTCCATATCGACTGGGAGTCCCTTCTCTTAGCTCTGGATGAGTGAAGGTCACTAATGGGAACACGGTGCTGCCAGAGAGATGCTACGTATTGTAGTCAAAAGCTGCATGTGCTGCCAAACCTCCATATTATAGTAGACATTTAACATTAAAGTTGTCATGCATCAGCAGATGATTTTGCTGTCTTTTAATTGACATTCTTTATGAGGTATAAACTCCCTTCAGATTAATTTCTCCATCCATTTAAATGCATGTATACATTTACTTAGTCTTTCACTTTGTGTCCAACATCCAGTTTAGGGATTAGGTTAAAATGGCATTGATTGCAACAAGATCTCAAATTGTAATTAGGCTACTAGTTTAATGAATGCATTTGCAATAGTTAAATGCTACGTTGATGCATCATGTTGTCCATTAGTCCGTGGGTCGAGTTGCAGTGGCAACAGGCTGACCAACGCCTCCCTCTCACCAGCAACATTTTTTTAGTTTATCTTTTTAGATTTAGCTTGCTCATAATTACTTTGACATTCCTTCTGTTTTAGTTGATGCTGATCAAGATGGCTTATCAGGCGCTTGGTGCCACAAGTGCATATCATTTTTTTATTATCCTCTATTAGATTAGTGTCTGCGATGTACAACTCGTGCTAGAAAAGATTTACTCTTCCCTCTGGTGCATTGTACAGGGATTTAAACATCCCACCTAAAAGTAGTGTGGTTGTTTTCAGGCTGAGTATGGCATGAGTGTGTCCTCCATTATGCTCTTGAGCTGACCTATCAACCAGCCATCTTGTCCAGGGTGTGTGTGTGTGTGTGTGTAAAGGAGGGAATTCCAGAGTGACTCAGCACTGTGGACAATTTTTTTTTTCAGTTATAAAATTGCTAGCATGTTCTCAGAAGGTGACAAATGCAGCCGAAAACTGCACGGCAGCTTGGGAGAGGAGGCAGATGATGGGGTCTAAGCTTTAGGAGGGCTATCTGCCTGCTGACACAAGCTAGTGCGTGTGTGATCGAGTGTTTACCTCTGGAGAGCGGTCGGGTGTCTCTTTCCTGGTAAATCTTCTGCCGTTTGCGATACCACACCTTTTTACTAATTCATGATGTGCATGAACAAGTTTGTCTTGACATGCAACAGCTTTTATAAAAACTACCTTGCATATCTGTACTCACTCACTATAAAGTCAGTATGTGCTTATCAATTAAGTTCAGTCAGTTAATTTGCTGCTTGTGAATTAACATGTCTGTCCCTGTCATTATGAGACCATGCCTGCTGAGTCTGACATGCAGCCTGTGGTGTTGCGCTAATATGGGTCTGCCTGGTGAGGCAATTACATTGGCTATTTATCTGACTGTCACTTTACTGCCGTAAACTAGTTTCAGTGAACTATAAAAAGGAAGCAGTAAGTGAGCAGAAAAGTTCCTGAATTTCAACACGTTTGTACTAATTATTAGTGTGCACCAAGAGTTTATAACTATATATTGTTCAGTCTCTGACGCATTTGATTTATTTGTTAGACCAAGAAGAGAAACTATTCCCTAATTGGCTAAGCTCTCTGGCATCCAGCCAATCAATCCACTGCAGTGGAAAAATACTGAGAGGGTGTGGCAGAGTGCTTTAAAAAAGTGTAAGGAAGGTTTGAATCGAGAAGCGGGACGGAAAGAAGGCAGGGGGAAGTGACTGGGTAGACAGGAAAAGCGAGTCAGTGAGTTCATTCGCTCGGTGGGTTGCTGTAGTCTCTGTATAAATTGGGCATCCTAAAAACTGAATACTAGCTTTATCCAAGTTTAGATTGGTTCTAGTTTTAAACTTGTACTGTAACAACTTTAAAAAAAACTGTTCTATACTGTTTCTATATAAACGGTTCTATACTGAAAAAGTAGCCCAGGCAAAGTTAAGACTTTTATGAACTTTTTTCTTCTTTTTAGTCTGCGACCTGTCTGTTAAACGGTATACTATTGAAAGATATACGGCTGTCTGTCCGTGCACCCTAAAACTCAAGACCATGTAAGGGCTCTCTCCTAGACTGTTGACATAACACAGAATAGAAGAATCTGTGTTTGCTTGACAACAGAGGAGGTGATGGCAGAAGTGAAATGCCGTGTCCTGCGTCCTCTTTTGCCATTTAATTTGTCCAACAGACATTTATCTCATTTTTCTTATGCTTTTTACCACCTGAGGCTGCCTGCTTTCTGTCCTTTTTTGGTCAACTAGTTATAAGTCATCTTTCCCTCAGTGGTCCCTCCGGTGTAGAGGCGCACACACACACAGGCATGGTGACCCTGTCCTGCACCCCCTCCCAGTGTTTTTGTGAGGGGAAAATGGGTCACAGCTCAGATGGAGGACATGGTTGTGCAAAATGAGGGGGCTCAGACAAAGGGTGCAGAGAAGGAGGTAGGGTGTTGAATTTTAATTAGTTTAGGGGGATTGAATCCAAAAGTGATGAGACTCTTGAGCTAGCGAAGGAATTGAAGGGCAAAGCTAGAAATAGCAGGTCAACAACAAAAGAGGAATGAGCCAAACTCCTTTTGAATCAGATTTCTTGGTCCTCTGAGGAAAATTTGTGATTCTGGGCTAATATAAAATATAAACTTTGAGTGAGACATTTTAAGGATGGAAGGGTTGACGGTTTAAGAGAACGAGGTAGAATAATCTAGCACCACCCCTTTTTTAAGGGGATCCACTTTGCTCTTTCAAGCTGAGATGCATGTACTAAGGAGATGAGACAGAAGTGAGGATAAGAGGGGAAAGTTTAAAGGGATATCACTGACTGCTTACTGTAATAAATTAGTTGACACATCGGACATTAGTTCGTACTTGCGGTTGAATGCACTTATTGTAAGTCGCTTTGGATAAAAGCGTCAGGTAAATGACATGTAATGGACATTAACATTGGAGGCAGTGCTCACTTAGACCAGAAGGGCAGCTTGCTACACTTCAAATGTCTGTCTGTCTGCCCCCTCTTTCTACATTTCAATGAGTGTCTGCAGATTACGAACTGCCTGTGAAGGCTTTGCCATGCACAATGCTCTCTCTATGAGCTGTGTGCATCTCACCCCAGAGTGGTTGCTGATTGGTCTGCAGTCAAAAGAGGCGGGACCATGTGAAGTGGGAAAAGCTGCTGGCTCAGGAGTTGGCATTGAAAGTCTACTGCCCATGAAAGTTTATTACATGAGATTATTTAACTATACTGCATCTTTTGGGGATCTACCCAAACTGCTGTAGCACTACTGGTCAGCTTCTAAATTGCACCCTCATGTAGAGTATACAGGTTCAGCACCAGTGTTTCATTCATTATAGATGCAATGAGCAGTGTTTTTGGCTGCATGGTGTAACCTCCTCTTCCCAGAAGCCAAAGCCCCACACTGTTGCTAGGCAACAGTAACTGACAGCGAGGGGGGTATATATTGTGCATAATGTGAGATGTGCGACATCTTGCATTATCATAGTTTCAACTCAAGCAACTAGTTAAAAACTTTTCTGTGCAAAGTATTGAAAATTCAATTCTTAAATTTTTGACTCTGCATTGTTTTGTTCTTGTGTGGCGCCACTAGTCTTCGTCCAGACCTTGCTCCTCAGTTAAAGGTAGTATCATTTGTTAGAGCAGCCATTTTATGTTGGGGGGGACCCCGGGCGACCGTTGTGTGCAGAGAGAAAATGTAGAAGTTGGCACAGAAAGAGCCAACGAGAAACAGTGACCTGTACACAGGCGACTTCAAGAGGTAATGGTGGGAACCAAGTATAAAGGAGAGGAAAGACATAGAAATATGAGAACAGCACGGTCATACTGTGTGCTCTCTCTTTCTCTCCCCCCCTTGGCGACCTTGTATAATGGATGCTACTAGCAGCAGATCACAAAATGGCTGCTCTCCCCTGAGGAAGGTGCAGAAGGCACCCAAGAAATGGTGCTGAAACCTGTTTCACTCTAACAAATGACACTGTTAGAAATCTGACTGTTCAATAAATTGATTTTGACTGGCATCCCATTGGGTGACGCTTCCAGCGAGACGCAATATCTATTTGTGCTTAATAGCAAGTGAATTAATCCATGTTGGAATTGTTCCCAATTATCGGCTATTGTTCATGTTCAAGACCGTGTGTGAGACAGAGATTTATTCTAATCTGGTTGTCCCCTTTTAGTCTATTTAAAGTGCTCCCACAATGCATTTCACCAGATTGACAGCCTGTCTTACATGCTCCCCATTGGCTCATAGACAACCGATAAGTAGATTACAGTAGACTAAAATGACCACTAACCAGTCTCAAGGACGATCTGCGTTGCCCTGACTTCCTCTAACACTCACTAGCTGCTGGTCAGTCGGTTATCTGTTCACCTGTATGAGTAACTATTTGGACTTAAGAATAAAGCCTAAAGGAGTCCATTAGTTAGTTCTGTGTTTTTTAGATTTTGAAACGTGTTTAAACAGCAGTTGGGTGTAATACAATGTGCAATAATTCAGACATTATCCACATGCTAGCTTGACTGCCGATTTCGGTGGCAAAAGGCAAAGAATTCGAGAAGCTAAATGCATGTGTGCCTATTCTTTCTGACTGACAGATGAAGAGGTGGGGCTAGAAGATGAAGAGGCGGAGATGCAATTTGTATAAAAGATGAGGGCTGGAAAAAGTAGGCGGTACAGAAACGGGCATGAGTGTAGTGCAGAAAGCTGAGGAAAAGGAGGTCACATAGTTGAGTCGAGGCCAGAGGCTTCCTTTTGTTCACCCTGCATACAAGTCTGTGTTTGTTGCCTACATCAGTACCTTACACTTCTCCCCCTTCAGCATTGTTTTCTAAACATGTCCCTGCGTGATGTAGCACGCCTCCATTCCTGCAGCAGATGCACGTACTACACGCTGTTTCACAGCCTGTAGTTTTCCGTCACGGACTGCAAATGCAATCGCACATGTTCAGTTGCAGTCTGGCGTTCTAACTTTACCACCTGAGTGTTTTGAGTTTTTGCACCCTTTTTTAGTGAAAATGCATCACGTCACCTGTCTACTTTTTTTTTATTTTTTTAAAGCTACTACCACAAGATTCATGTTGTAGCGTTGCTGTACAGGCCTCACAGTTGACGCCACAAAAGAAAAATAATGTAGAACTGAATTGGTTCCACATGTTATTTTCATGCATCGGTCCAAACACTAGTGAATACTGAATGGCTTTAAAGAGGGGGCGTGTGCTGTCACATTGTTAAACTACAGTCATCTGATCAGCTAGATGACGCTTGACTGAGTTTGGATGCATTGTCATGTAATCCATCAGTAGTTTTACACTTTTAGCCTTTCTAATATCATTGGTTTTTTTGTTCTCTCCCAGGTATCTCAATCTCCCAAAAGCAGCATCAGCAGCCATGTCAGACCTCTGTGTTGGAATCAATGGGTGAGTAAAAAAAAAAACTTTTTTAAACAGATTTCTGACATGGAAGCCTATTTTGGTTATAATTTATGATGAAGGGTGAAGATGTATTTGCTCTGAGGGTGAATTGGTTTTCTTGAAATCCACCTTTTTTTTTAAATACAATATTTTGATATGAGAAATGCAGAATGACACAAATGGCTTTCTATCACATGATGATGGCACAGTAAAAGCTGTATGTATGGATTATATGTTGTCGTTCGCTGTGGTTGCATGGTCTCAGCATTCTTACCTTGCAATATAGCAAACTGATATAGTAAAAAAAAATGCTCCGTGACTAACTTTTACAATTTTAAAGGCCATTTTGGCTATAGAAAAGCTTTTTAATTTGCACCAACAATATATGGTAATACTAGTTTCACAGCAGAGATGCTGCAGGAATACAAGAGTGTTGTAACTTAATGAGCAAGTCTTCTCACTAGTGGGAAAGGCGCAAAGTTATTTTTCAAGTACATGAGATCAGTTTGATTAGAGGATGCATGCGAGGTCCCACGAGTGGTTTGACGGAAAAGCCTCCCACCACATTCCCAAAACTGCTATTAATCTCCCCCTTCTCTCGCTCTCTCTCTGCAGTTTCGGTCGCATTGGCCGTCTGGTCCTGAGGGCTTGCCTCCAGAAAGGCATCAAGGTTGTGGCCATCAATGACCCCTTCATTGACTTGCAGTACATGGTGAGAAGCTTGCTTTTTTTTTTTTTTTCTTTTTTTTTTTTTTACATCATGATTGCTCACTTTGAATATTGGTTCCCTGCTCTTACGGCCTCCATATGGTTTGTCTCTTCCCTTCTTAGGTCTACATGTTCAAGTATGACTCCACCCACGGCCGCTACAAGGGGGAGGTCTCTATAGAGTCGGACAAGCTTGTCGTCGACGATCACAAAATCTCTGTGTTCCAGTGGTAAGGGAAGACGATTAGTTGACAGATCAGCAGTTTTGATGATCACAGGTGGCAACAAGCTTAAGTGAGGTGAATCTGGCCAACTGATTTGTCATGAGAGAATTATTTCATTAGACGCAGCGTCAGAACAATTTTAATTGTATCGGAGAAGTCTCTGCAAAAGACGCAGCCATCTAAGAGCTCGTTCATTTAATACACTAAGTTGCAATATTTTAATGCCAGTTTCACGTCCTGGTTAGCAGGATAGTGATGTAATGCAAATGGAGGTTTTGTGCTGACTCTGGCTTCACGTGTACACACACACACACACACCCCTTGTACCAGCTGTTGTGTTAGTCCTTTCAGTTATGGAGCCTCCTCTCTGCAAAAGACAACACCAACAGAAAGGAGTGTTATCAACGCAACATTCCTCTTTGAGCACCTACTGTGAATTTGTAAAGTGTCCCTCTTCGTTTTCAAACACACCAGCTACTTCTTTGGCAGACTCTTTACGTCCCACGGTGTTATTTATAAATCTATATTTTGCTTATACACTAGGCTGTTATACAGGATGTTCTTTTTCTAACCGGATTAGCCCTTGCTACTCTCTCGCTGAATGTAACTGGCTCACTATGTGTTTGAGGTATTTTGGTGTTTTGGACAATTTTTAGAACCGCTAAATTGCAGTGATGAACGTTCGTCTTCTGTGATTCTAGTATGAAGCCAACAGAGATCCCCTGGGGCGCCGCTGGAGCCAAGTATGTTGTTGAGTCCACTGGCGTCTTCCTCAGCGTGGAGAAGGCCTCAGTATGTACTCTCAGACACTCATTCATATGTATAAATACAGACTCTCAGCCAGTCCGGTCTCTAACCCGTATCCTGTCCCCCTCCTGTCCAATTGCAGTTCCACATCCAAGGCGGAGCACAGCGTGTGATCGTTTCCGCCCCCTCACCCGACGCGCCAATGTTTGTCATGGGAGTTAACGAGGACAAATATGACCCCTCCTCCATGACCATTGTCAGGTAAAATCCATTTTGGTTTTAGACATGCATTCACACTGAATTTTTTTTTTTTTTCACAAACTTGTTCTGAGATTTGTATTAAGATAATTGAATCAAATGGCGTAAGATGGTTATTGATCATGTCTGTCTTTTCTGTTGCTAGCAATGCCTCCTGCACCACCAACTGCCTGGCCCCCCTGGCCAAAGTCATCAATGATAACTTTGGCATTGAGGAGGCGCTCATGGTAAGTCCCAGTAAAGCTTTGCCCAGGCCTTGCTGGTAAAGTGTACTCTTTCATAGCTTGTACTACAGTTGCCAGTGTGCGCTTGAAGTACTGTATTAGGTAATAAAACACTCCTCCCCATAGACTACAATCCACGCCTACACAGCCACCCAGAAGACGGTGGATGGCCCCAGCGCCAAGGCCTGGCGCGATGGCCGCGGTGCCGGCCAGAACATTATTCCAGCCTCCACTGGTGCCGCCAAGGCAGTGGGCAAAGTCATCCCCGAACTCAACGGGTAAGGGTTATCCTTTTGATAATGAGACACACCTCTGCCAATTGTTGCCAGGTGCGCAAATAAAGATTGCAGAAAGGTTCAATATCTCTTTTTGTCCTTCCACTTTCCAGCAAGCTGACAGGCATGGCGTTCAGGGTGCCTGTGGCTGATGTGTCAGTGGTGGACCTGACATGCCGTCTGTCAAAACCTGCAACTTACGCTCAAATTAAGGAAGCCTGCAAGAAGGCCGCCCACGGGCCCATGAAGGGAGTGCTGGGTTACACCGAGGACCAGGTAACACCCAATCTTTATTTCACTGCAACGCCTTTATTGGACTGTTAAGCAAATGTCTCACTAGTAATGATGCCAAAACTACAAGTGTAAGTTAGTAGTATATCTCACTTGATGGGTTTGTGTTTTTACAGGTGGTGTCTTCTGACTTCATCGGTGACACCCACTCCTCCATCTTTGATGCTTGTGCCGGCATCTCCCTCAACGACAACTTCGTCAAGCTCATTTCCTGGTTAGTTTTCAAATGTCTTGTTTAGTCCCACATTTGGAACAGGAAGTAAGGAAACATTGTTTTTCTCTTCAAAACCAAAACATGAATTTCTCTGTTTTGCCTCCCCTCTCTCCAGGTACGATAATGAGTTTGGCTACAGCCACCGTGTTGCTGACCTGATGCTGTACATGCACGCCAAGGAGTAGACACTTCCTGTCCAAAAAGGAAATCAGGAAAGGGACCAACCCAACCCTCCTCCCCCACACGCTCTTCTCTTTGACACACAGGCGCCACCCATAGCCAAGTCATAGCGTCACAGCCCTTAGCTCTACTACAGTATACGTAGGCAGCAGCCACCGTGTGTTTAAGTGTTCTGAGTTCATCTGTGTTTTCCTTTAATGACGATCGGTCGGTGACAGTGTTTGTGTCTGTGTGCCCCCTCTCCACCTCCTCCTGCCACTTTAGATGTGTCCTTATGGCTCAGTGCTAACGTAACTACTGTATCCATCCCCCTTTTGGTGTGTTTTAAAGGCTTAATCACCTGTGGAAAGAAGAAGCTGAGAGGCAGCGTGTCTTGTAACTCCGCTGAAGAGTATTGAAACAAAGAAATTAAATTTTCAAAAACCTCAATTTTTCCTGTTTTCTTTTTTTAGTCTTATGGAGCCTCGAAACTGAAATGTATAAAAACACTGTTAGACAAATCCAAAATATAACTGAATACATCATTACTATTGTAAATTAAATAATTTACATGAAGCACTAACTTTAAATATTTAGGAATTTAATCTCGAAATCCTTTTAAAAATTAAAAGGATTTAGACATTTTGGGGGTGGGGGGGGATCCATGAACTAAGGTTTAAATTATTTTTTTTATATCTCATTCTATTTATTGTCCAGATCACATGATGGGGGCAAATAAGTTGTCAGACTGTGCATTTGAAATAATGGAAAGGGGGCATTCTAGTTGGCAATATCTTCCGAAGGGACATGCAGTACAACTGCATGGTTCACATATCACTCTTCCTGTCCATTTCCTGTGTACTGTCGCTTTTAAATATATAAAAAACACCAGACAAAAGGAAGAGACCTTCAGGAGGGCAGCAGATTCCCTCTATGGATGGACAGCAGTGCAAGAACTGTGATGCATATAGAATGAACATGTTCAGTCAATGTATATGATATACATGTTTCATATAATATGAATGTACAACCACCAAAAATATCAGCCGTGAATATAGTGGACTGATCGAGGCCATGTAAAATACAAACAGTCGTGTTGGGCAGGACAAGGCTCCAGATAAACCTTTGAGGCAGAAACCACAACGAGGATACTCAAGATATGATGGTGAAAATTTAAAATTTGATCCGGTGCAGAGAAGCGAACAGACAGATATGATCTCTTTTAGTTGGTACACAAGCTGCAGCATTCAGGATCAACTGGAGAGATTAAGGAGACTTATCAGCGCAGCCTGTTAATGAATTGCAGTAATTTCATCTAGAAGTAGCATGTGTGAACAATTATTTTCTGCATTGCTTTGAGACAAGACATCAACTTTATAAATGTTACCTAGGTAAAAAAGGCAGTTGAGCTTATTTTTACTTGGGCGTTTAGGGATGCTGGTGCTGGATGCAGGGCAATTTCATCTAGAGACAATATGACTGGAAAAATGATTTGTTTAACATGCCATCACCTGTCCAAAAAAAGAAGTTCATGAGTATAACATGCTATGGAAGAGGCTGTAAAGGCAAATGTTGAATTTAAGAGCAAGAAAAAAAAAGTCAAATATCCATCTGCTCAGTTCAGTAATAATATTACCTGTGTATCCTTTAAACACCGAGCCCATGAAAACATCAGCTGCAGTCTCTTTCCTGACAGAGGGGGAGTGAACCCTATCCACCATGTCCTATAGTTGGTGAGGAGGGATGAATCAGCTGCTGAAGGGATCTTCAGAGCCACCTGTTGCCTCTTTAGGTTACTGCAGCAGGACTAAGCATGAAGGTCGTACCCCAATGCAGAGGAAACGGTTCCCCTTCTACTTTGTTCTTGCGTCAGGTAACTCTTAAATGACATGACATGAAACGCTTGCAACACTTTAAAACTTTGTTGCAGTACCACAGCCTGTTTTACTGAAAATACTGATATATATATATATATATATATATATATATATATATATATATATATATATATATATATATATATGAACAATAAAATAACAAAGGTAAGAGGCAGGTGGACAGAGGTCATGGATGTGGTCAACATGATCTGCTTGAATAAGAAGATTTAAATTTAAATCCTGTAATTTGCCTGCTGCCTGATTTCCCCATCCATGCATGGACACAATTTTGAATGTAGAAGATTTGAATGAGGATCTAAGAGTCCGAGGCGCAGAGCTTTCCTGCAACTTCATTTGGTTCCACTCTGTTTTGTTTTTTTATTCCTCCCTTTTTCCGAGTCATTTGTGTTTAGTTGTGACAGAAAGCAAATTGAAGCAAAGTCAACTCTGGTTCATTGGTTGTTTTTTTTTTTTACCTCCACCTTTTGAGTGTTTCTGACTTTTTAAACTAAAATACAGGACTTCTGGTTTGCCTCTTATTTATTTTGATGAATAAAAAGTTTCAGAATAAAATTGAATGACAGGCAGTCGGGTACAAAGAGAGGATGATGAGGCAAGGAGGAAGAAAAGAAAAAGATTTAATTGTACATGCACATATTCTCTCATTATCCATAACCACAAAAACATAACTTCTAGTTATCATTTACATTGCTGCATTCTGACCTCACAGACATTCAGAACAAATGGATGCAAACACTCACGACCTCTTTGATCCAATACACCCCACTGAGCCCTGCAGTTGGACTCAAGTCTTCACTGTGCCCCCTTTATACGGACTTATGGACGATGACATGGGTCCTGTTTATGTTCAGGCTTTGTCTTTTCTTTTTTCCATAATGTGTGATCAAATTTACATTTATTCTAATACTCATGCTGCTTTAAGATGATTCGATTGATTGAAGTCAGAGAGCGATTGCGGCATGTCCTGTGTAGTCAGCCCATTACAAACCCATTATAAACCCGCATCCCTTTGTAATCCTGCTGTTCATTTTTCTCCTAACACAAATGTGTGGATGTATATCTTTTTACAACTGAAGTCATAATTGTTTTTTCTTCTTGTTTCTCTAAGCCACTGGTTCTCAAACTGTGGGGCGCGACCCTCTAGTGGGGCGCGGAGGTATTACAGGTGGGGCGCCGGGGGAGATCCATCGGCTTCCTTTGTAATTTTTTTTGCCAAATATGAGGGCTTTTTTTTGCACATATATAACTTTATTTGCATTGTTTTAACAAAGTGATTGCACGTGTTATTAGTTTTTGTCAGATGGAGCAATCTGGTTCACTTGAAAGGGATTTCAATTTCCTTAATTCTATTAATTAAAAAAGCACGGGTGGAGGAGTCTCAAAAAGTTGGACTATTTTGTTCCAATGTTGTCAGGGCGGTGGGGCCCGGACATTTTGCTTCCTCCAAATTGGGGCGTGACAGAAAAGGTTTGGGGACCCCTGCTCTAAGCCATTCACCAATGTTATCCTTGTGTACCCCGAATCCGACAGATCGACACAAACATTACGCATCATCAGTACTGCCTCTTAATTTAAAGTATAATAATACAATTTAAAACAGTCTGGCCAGTATACAGTGGACTGGCGTGGAGAGGTCCTCAGGTGTGTCTGTGTGGGAGTGACCAGGTAGTTGCTATAAGAGCAGAGTGACAGCTCCCCGCCGGCACTAGACCTGGCCTTGGCTCCGAACGGTTCTGCAACCAGACACCTTGCTTTGACTTGACATGAAGACGGGATCGGGCGCGCGGACCATGCTCCCGTTGTCCCTCCTGCTCGTCGCCGCTCGCTGCGCGGACGCGTTCACCATTCACATGACGGCCCGCTCTCCACCCGAGAGCAGGACCTGGACCGAGGCGAGACTGTACTGCCAGAAGAACCACATCGACCTGGTCACCTGGGACATGGTGGACAAATCCGAGGTGGCTCAGGCTTTGAGGAGCGCGGGGGTCGGACATGCCTGGATCGGTCTGCGCAGAGACCCTGAGGTCGAGTCCGCGTGGAGGTGGATCAATCTGACGTGAGTGTCGCAATTCAATATCGGTAAAAAAAAAAAAAAATTAAAAAATGCAAACGAGCAGTTGCTTATCGAGATATATCATTCGTTTGTTTTCTTCCAGGAGTGGAGAGGGCATCTCAGGGAGTGACCTCTCAAAGAGAAGCGACTGGGCCAATGGAGAGCAGAGTGGTCACTGCGCAGTAGTGGCACAAGATTTAAAGTGGCACAGTGTGAAGTGTGTGTCTAAATATAATTACTACTGCAAAAACGACCACCAATTGATACATTACTCAAAATACGAATATACATGGGGCAGGGCCGTTTGGGCCTGTATTGGGTATAATTTGTTTAAATTTAGACTCGCCACAATCACCGCAGCGAACACAGATGACTTAACACACGTCGGCTGGATTGGACTTTACCGAAATGCGGGCGACAGCTGGAAATGGGTTAGTGGTCAGACTTCTGACTACAGGAACTGGGCCCCCGGACAGCCGATCAACGCGGACTGTGGCTCCTTTGACTCCGGCACCGAAAAGTGGCACAGCAATGTGTGCACCGAGGAGCATCGCTTCGTCTGCTATGACGACAACATGGTGGTGGTGACCGAGAGCAAGACCTGGGAAGGCGCCCTGAGTCACTGCAGGAGCATGGAGAGCCAGTGTGAGGACGTCGCGAACCCCTGCAGATACCGATACGAGCTCCTGAGCCTGGAGCGGCCCTCGGACTACAGCTACGTCAGAGGCCGACTGTCCGAAGCGGAGACTGACGAGGTTTGAGCGGGTGGAGGGGCTGAAACACGAGCACGAAGGCTTACACTGAGCACTCTTGATTTGGAAATGTATTAAGTTATTAATTGTTTTTCTTCTTTTTCTTAGCCTGGCGATGCAAAATTTGCAACGTGATTTGGTTCTTTGTATGTCTAGTCATTCTCATTATTATAAAGTCAGAGGAAATGAAAAAAACAAACTCCTTTCTTGTCAATCATCTTAAAAATATATGTTGTGGCCCATTGTGGAAATCATGACAAACATTAATAGAATAAGAAGTTAAGTGTTCAAACTTTGGGGGTTTTCAGTCATTAATAAATCAGGTAAAGACATAATAAGGAATTGGATGTATGAATTTACTTTTTTTCTTCATTTAAATGTAAATGCAGTTAGTATTTAAAATGGCAACAGCACTTTTAAATGCCTCTATACATTTTGCATAAAACACTTTGCATGCTAGCAATTTTAGGGCAATTGTTGAATAGATTGAACTTCACGCTCACAACAATTTTCATAAGGTTATTAAAATACAACACAGTTCAGTGAGATAGAAGACTATTAGACATTAGATGCTGTTTGTTGCAAAGAGCAACACTCACAGCTCGCCTTTTGTTCTGCAGGTGTGGACGGGCCTGCGCTTTTTGGGAGGAGAGTGGTTGTGGGTGGATGGACAGAAGCTGGAGGACCAGGGGATGCTGCCAGACTGTCCCTACCCGGGGAAACACTGTGGGACCCTGTCCAAAAACGACACGAACAACTGGATAGCCAGGGACTGCACGGAGCGAAGAAACTTCATCTGCTACAAAGAAAAGTTCTTTCTCATTGTGTAGAACCAAACAACACCGACAATCACTGCAAGTTTAGTTTCTGTGTGAACCCAAAAGGTTATTTCTGGAAAGAGCAACAATTCATCATTAAACGCTTTGAGTCTTTCAATGCTTCATTATCAAGATACGTTTTGTCAGTTAGATTTCCGGCTCTCTCAATAACAGGATGGTCTATATTTAGGGGTACGTCTTTTGTCGTCATTGTAATGTTTTCTAAAAATAGATTTGATAAGGAAAACGTCTATTTTCCAGTTTATGAGAGACAATAAATTAGAAGTCCTTTGACCTTTATCAAAAACAGATGTTTTATGATAACCTCCACCCCTCCTAACTTGCCCCAGGTGCATTCCTCCAGTGCTAAATACTTAAACAATTTTTTAAGCATTTAATATGTGTTTTCCCTGCATTTATTATGTGTTTACCCTGCTATGACATGCTTTAAAAATGGCTCATTGCTGAACTATTATTTCAATTTTTTTTTCAAATAAAGTGTAGGTTACACAGTTACCAGTTTTTTGTTTGTTTAGATTTTTCACCCACTAAAAGAATGTGCCCTTTTCTGACATTGATTAAAGTTATTTTTCACACATTTTAAAGTCTCATTTAAGTGGTCATGAGCATTTGGGTTGTGACCGGTGTTTTCTTGGCTGTATTTTCTCATCCCACAAATAGTCACGAGTTTCCTTCATTTTCCCTCGGCATGTTGTAAGAAAAATTAAATGTTAGGCCAAACATTTGAAGCTAATACATCTCAATACACATTTCATCCGTTTTATTATTCATTGTGGATCTAGCATGTTTTGCTTCTGACTACACATGAGCATGACATAATTCAGTTATCAGCTATTTTTGAATGCTCAAAAATCTCCATTGTTCATTAATGTCTGGCTGTTCTTGAGGGTAGGATTTCTGACGACATACTTACATCATTTGGGATGTTGGAGAAGGTATAAATGTTAACCAAGATATGTATTATTATTATTCATAATAATAATATTAATAACTATATTATTATAGCACTTATAGCACTATATAGCACTAAACACAGGGTTTACAAAGTACTTTCACAGATATACAAGGCATAAACATGACCCATGATATTTAATGCTAATAACTGACTCCAATTTAACCAAATCCGATCCATACTTACTGTGTGTGTGTGTGTGTGTGTGTGTGTGTGTTTGAAAAAATGTAGAGCCTCTGTGGAACGAATGGGTACATTACTCCGGGTGTAGTCGGACGTATTTGGAGGTTGAGCCGATCCCACTTCCGTTTGTCATTCGACGAGCCGCAGCACGACAGCCTGCCTCCTCCAGCTCAACAAACGTAGTAAGCGCTGTCATTGAACGGCTCTGTGTTACGGTTGCTGCCATGTTGCTGAAATGGTAGCTAAATAAAGACGATAGCTTTGTGGTGAAACACGACAGAGACAAACGTGTCCTTAAGATAAAGAAACGTGTCTTGCGTGCCGACAGGATGGTAACGTTGGTTCAGCTAACGAACAGCTTATGTCCAGATTATTTATTTCCTCAATGCCTTTAACGTTGTTTTATCTTAATAGCTCTGTGGATGAAGCCTTGAAGACACCTGCTAAACATTTTTATTCGACAATGACAGCCTTTCTGTTGCTCTGCAAACACTGCAAATCCGCCTGTTAGCCTGTTTGTACCGATGTGGCTCCAGCGTGACACGGTACAGGATCGTGACTCCCTCAGAAAGTGGGAACTATACATTAACATGTCAAATCAAGAAGTAAAAAAGAATTGAATGTGTCTACAAATGATGGTCACACAAGTGTTGAAACAATGAATCAAATAATCGATGAGCCAATCAACCAGCAGCAATGTAGAAATGTTTGTTTTTGTCATTAATATTTCTTCGATACTTCTATCGTCACATTATCCGGGTTTAGCTTCTCAAGTGCAATGATTTGCTGCTTTGTCATTTTGAGGGGACGCTGAGTTTTAACTTGTTTTGACCGACTAACTTTGTGTTTGGGGCTGTTGAAACAAGGCATTGTTTTCTCTCATTGGTCTATAGAAAGCTGTGTATTTAACAACTTTTAATATTTGACAAAATGGGGATGTATAATTTTTTATTTTTTTGTTGCAAAAAAACAACAAGTTATGTTTCATCACCAGTCTGTTGAATCGAATCTCCTTCATCCCACTTTCTTTCCAGGGAGCTGAGTTTTGTGACCGGACATCATGACTCTGTTTCACTTCGGGAACTGCTTCGCCCTGGCCTATTTCCCTTACTTTATAACGTACAAGTGCAGTGGCCTGTAAGTGTCTGTTTGAGTGAATCAGGGATCTGCAACATGTGTTGTGACTGAATGCATGCTGTTCATACTGTATGACATGTATACTGTATGATATCCATCCGTCTAGTAATGGCCAGTGAAAGCATAGCTTTAGTACAATATGGAAAGTAAAGAAGCACTTTGTTGCAACAAGTTGGAGAAAAAATATTATTTCATAGTTTCTTTGTATTTCTTTGTTGTAGCAACATGTGCTCAGAGACTAAGAAGTCTGTTAATAATCTTCTTAGTAATGTCAGAGGTTTGGGAGGAGTCCCACATAATCTTCTTAACGCTGTCTAGCGATTCTCTTGAATGTGCGGCTGTGATTTACTGAACAAATTATATTCCTTCTCTCACCATAAATACACTGACATCTGAGAAGCAGTGTGTCCCAAATTGTTGCCTGACCGCCTAGTCTCTGTGCCTTCTTATCTTAAATTCCCGCCATTTCATTTTGTGTTTAGTTCAGAGTACAATGCCTTCTGGAGATGTGTGCAGGCTGGAGCGACCTACCTGTTTGTCCAACTCTGTAAGGTGAGTGAGCTTTCTGGTGGTGAAATTATTTTTCAACATACCATTGAGCAGGCATTGAAAAAGCACAAACAATGCTGTCAGTTTTCATTTTGCAGGGTGTAAATCGGGTCGTCTTTGTGTTTCAGATGCTGTTCCTCGCTACATTTTTCCCCACTTGGGAAGGGGGAGCTGGAGTATATGACTTTGTTGGGGTGAGTGTTGTGACTTCATCATAACAATAACGCCAGAAAAGAACATTTTATTCCACTTTGTCGTGAAATATTATCAATAAATATGCAGCGCAAGCCGGTAGAATACCAGTTCGTGTGGGAGGTTGTAATGTGTTGGTTTGTTTTCCAGGAATTTATGAAGTCCACAGTGGACCTGGCAGACCTGTTGGGTCTCCACCTTGTGATGTCCCGTAATGCTGGTAAAGGGGAGTACAAGATCATGGTGGCTGCCATGGGCTGGGCAACGGCCGAACTTGTGATGTCCAGGTGAGCAGTAATGCTGCTCCTGCAGAAGAAACATCAGCATCACTTCAACAACACAAATGGGAAACAATGAATCTCACTGTTTGTGTCATGTTTTGGCCTTCCAGGTGTCTTCCTCTGTGGGTGGGAGCCAGAGGGATTGAGTTTGACTGGAAGTACATCCAGATGAGCTTTGACTCTAACATTAGTTTGGTGAGTAGCTTCTGCTCTTTCACTATTCCACTCCGTCTCCCTTCTGCCTTTTTTAAATCGTCTGTCCTTGACCTTCGCTCTCCATGTTGTCTTTTATGTCAGTCTTTTCGTTTCCTCTCATCTCATCCCACCTGTATCCTGTGATTTCAGAGGTGCTGTCCTATTTAAAAAAATAATTGCGATTTTGTTTTTTCACGCCCACAATGTTGAATGTCTACAAAAACAATTGCAATGGCATAATTAGCTTGTGTGCATGTCCAGAAACATGGATTTATTTCTGTGTATTGCTTGATATATGCTAATGCCATCGTGTGTGATGTACGTCATGAACAAATAATTACAAGTGGTAGTTATTTCTCTGTGTTCAGGTCCATTACATCGCCATGGCAGCAGTGGTGTGGATGTTCACGCGATATGACCTTCCTAAGAGCTTCAGGCTTCCTGTCACTGTGCTGCTGGCTCTCTGTGTCTACAAGGCCTTCTTAATGGAGTAAGTCGGACACATACAGTACACACAAAAGAGTGTCTTGTTGTATTAATCTAACTTTGGACAAATTGGTGGATGAGCACATTTTCAAAAGAGGTATTTCGGTTAAAGGAAAATTCAGTTTTGGTTTGATTGGACCGTTTGTGTGGTGGCTGCATTTATTTTGTGAACCACAAGATGGCACCAGTTAACAGCAATAACGTTAGCAATAATAATGATTGTACAACATTTGATCTCGTGCAAATAAACTACAAAGTGCTTGCACATTTTTCCCTATTTTGCTTGTTTTAAATTTGATTATTAGCATACATTGCTAATTAAATAATGAAAACTCTAAAAGGTTAACGTTTTTGCAAAGAATAGGAGATCAATAGAAGGAGGAGTGGAGCATTTAATGAATCCATGTCGTAAAACGTATATTAAAAACAAATGAACAGGGTTCTTACGGTCATGAAAAACCTCAAAGTCATGGAATTGCAAGGGCGTAGGTTCGCATAAGGTCCATAGTGACTAGTCACGACCAAAGTTTGGGAACACAATTGTCCCCACTAATATGGAAAAATAATTTTGCACACTATATTTCAAAACGTATTTGTAATATTATCTATACTATGCTCGTAGCCCAGAAGAGAGAAAAAAAAAGCCTTTCCACCTTTTCCAAGGCGCCTATGAGCCTGCGAGACAAGATGCAGTCATTTGATTGGCTCAAGTGGCGAGTCAGAAACACTACGAGAGTCTTGACTTTGCAGGAAGATGTAGTGCAGGTTGAGGAAGCGGGGTCGGCTACCGCAGCTCCGGAGCCTCATGCAGCTCCCAAGTGGACAAATCTCTTTATCTCTGTTTATTTTGTTTTTTTTGTTTGACTAAAATGTGCGTCATATTATATTATGTCACTGTCAAGCACCTTTCCCTGCAGCTAGCTACTTGTGATTCACAGGCTCTCAGTAAACTATCAACGGTAAATAATTATTAATAATATATATATTTTTTTAAATGATGGAGAAAAGTAGTGTTTCATTCTGCGTGGACATATTAATTAGATTTCGCTGCCAACGTAGCTGCTGATCTGTCTGCTTGATAAATTAACAAACAAAACATTTAATGTTGAAAGACTCTTGCAGAACAATCACACAGCATCTGATGAAAAGTATCAAGCTGCAGATGAGCGATTCCTCAACTGCAGCAAACTGAGTAAAGTAGATATATTTGAAGGAAGTGGATCACGTCTCCAAACTTAACTACTGCTGCTGGTTATGTGGCAGCTCATGAGACAGTGAAGCGTCCGCTAGTAAAAACAGATCCATCCTCTGTTTGCGGTGATCTAAAAGTCCGGCGTAGTGACGCTCACTGTCAACGAAACAAGAGATATGAGTTTTAAATTGGAAACCTCACATCTGGTTCAAACCTACTATACCTTGCAGTTCGAGGATGAACACCTTGAGGTTAAATATGGATAGGATACATAACAGTATTTCTTTTCTTTTCTTTAAAAGAGTTTGATAGTTATAACAGGTAAAATAGCAATGCAATCTAAATAATTGTCTTTATTCTTGTTCAATGATTTCATAAATACAACAAACTATATTTTTGGTATATATAATACTTTATAAGCTGTCTTACTAATGCTAAGACCAAACCTACGATCTTGTGGAATTGTAAAATGGTTATTTCCAGGCTTGGAAAAGTCATTGAAAAAAATAAAATCCCAAAAGTCATGGAAATACATTATATTCATATGTTCATGATGTTCATTCACGCCGACTTAATATGCTTTTAAAAGAAAGACGCTCAAAATATGAGTAGGCATACATACATGCATCTATATTAATGTTTATTATTTGAATCAAACGATTGTCTTTCATTCATTTGTGTCATCATTTAAAGTAAACCGTATGCTTTGGAATTCTCATTTTTTGGTTTAAATTCTACATTTTATCACTTTTTCATGTTTACACTGAGATTTCACAAAATGTTTGGCCATGGAAATGTGGTTTAAAGTCATAGAAATCCACTGGTCAAAATGTGTATGAACCCCGGTATGAATTCATGCCTGTTTGCTTTCTAAAGATTTCTAAAGCCTCGTTTTCGGTTAGTTTTGTGCCTAACACTGTTCCTCCCTGTCGGCCTCCAGGTTGTTCGTCCATGTCTTCCTGTTGGGCAGTTGGACAGTGTTGTTGGTGAAAGCCGTGCTGACCGGTGCCATCTCTCTCTGCTCACTGTTTCTCTTCGTCACTCTGGTCCACAGCAACTAAGTACATCTCAGCAGCCTGGGTTTAGCCTGCAACGGTCTCTGTGGTCCAGATTGGTCCTGGGTTGTCATGAATCTGAAGCCCTGACACCTTCTTCAGTCTGAGCATTACCCTACAACAGCAAAGACCACTCCAATGGTGCTTTTTCATATTGGGTATTGTGACTGATCTGACGTTTAGACTGGTAGGCTAAGCAGTTTGACCAGTTAGTTTTATCCTTTTATTGAGATCGTTGATGGAAGACATGCCCTGAAGCTTATTTTGCTGTCGGTCCACTAGTTAAACCAGCTGGTTGAGTGGTGACACCAGGAAACGTCTGTTTAAGAGGTGAATTTTGTACCAGAACGGCCACAAATGAAGTGAGACTTGATATATAACTTCTTTTCTATGTGTTGTAATGAGCCAGAGTAAATGCTCGCATTAGATCGTAAAGTGAATGAATGACCGTAATAATCCCCTGATAGTTCCTTGTGTGGCCACCAATTTATCAATTTATTTATATACAACTTAATATTAGAAACAAAATTGTAGCAAGATTTTTCAAATTTTTTTGTATTCAAGATTTAAACATTTAATTAAAAAAAAATTCAGCATTATGATCACCATTATGTTGAATTGTAAACATTTTGTGATTTTGACATTAAAAACATTAAACTGTCTTTTTTTGTATTCTCTTGTAAACATATTTACGAAAGTAATTATTATTTTGTTAAACCGGGAAAACTGTCACCTGTACACCGTTCTGTCTCCAGACATTGTGGGTCACTGAAGCTGCTCAGTATATTTCTACCATTCGCAGATAGATAATCAGAAGTTCTCACTCTGTTCAGGCCCGACTGCATGCATATCCCCTTTCCTGTCGTCGGATAACAATCAAAGGGAGAATGTAACACTACAAAGGGAGATCAGATTCAGGTATACACCCCCCCCATACACATCCCCTCACCATGTGTTCACTCTACAAAACTGAGTGTGACTATAAAGCTCTCACTTCCACAGACTCTTTGCTACTCTGTATAACTGTCTCTTCTTGCAAGGATACATTATTTCATAGATAATTTCTGTTTTACGATTGTTAGAAAAATTCACTCGACCCCTCGGAGTAAAATCATTAAAACAGGAACATTTATTCGTTGCAAGGAAGGAGCGGAGTCAGAAGTACAAGGTGATAGACAAATTGCATATCCAAGAGTGCTCAAAGATCTCTCAAAGAACCAGCTCTTAAAGACTCATCATGACCCACAAACAGAAAAACCTCATGACGTCTTCGGCCTCATCGGGAATCTTTCCCCTCGTCCCATAGAGCGGTTTGTAAGTAATGGTCATATGATAACAAAGGAACTGCACGTTCTTTCAGACAGAAACATACAGATTCCCCAGTCTCCCTGCTATCAGGAGACATGTTGAGTTTGTGTGTAAGATTAAACGGAGACAGTAAGATAAGAAGTCTGAATATAACAGTGAAACAGTAAATGATTAAGCGTGAATAATGTTTTCTTCCTACAACGATATTCATCATTTGAGCTTAAAAAGACTCAACATCTGGTCAGGTGTCTGACTTCCCACACCTCTACTATTACACCCGAGAGAGTGAATGAAAACATGTACAAGGAACGTCGAAGAACAGGTGGACAAAGAGGTTGATCGAGATAATCTACTTTAGTGTCTAATAAAAGTGGCAACCCAGAGAAATGGGGTCTGCGAGTTATCGCAACAATCTAAATTGTTTGTAGTGAATAAAAGCAGTTGAAATCATAAGGGTTGGGCTTGAAATAATAAACCTTTTACCTCCTTCCCAGTGACCCCCTTCTCTCCTCTCAGCTGGGGTCCCTGGAGTCTTGACAAAGCGTTCATTATGGAAGTTCTACAATAGGCGTAATACACAGGAACACTACTGTCTCTGTACTGCTGCTGCTTGTGTGTGCTGTGGTAAAATGAAGTCACATGCCGGTCAACCAGCAGAGTGAGCCGTTCAAGACTACAATCTTACATCTTCAACGTTTCCTCTTGAGCAGACTCCCTAAGTCTGAATTATAGACGCGTCACTTTCCCACCAATCAGATTTTAGCAAGTCGTTCTTGTTCAGGTAAAGTTGACTTCTTGGCCGGTCATTGAATGTTCTTGGAATATCACATCATGTTTGTACAATTGATCTGGTTAATATATATTTATATATACATTCTAGCAAATTGTGTGCATAAATCACATGAGATCACATGTTTATTCCTCAACAGTGGCAGTCTGCAGCACTCCCGCTTGCCTGTTGACAGAGTATGTATTCGCACTACATTGTGGCTATTTATAATTTTTTTTAAAAAGAAAAAAAGGTTATCCATGAAGTGGGAGAGGTTGGGACAGTTGTGGTCATGCCAAACACAAATAGAAATCAAGATTACAAAACTGGGCCTGGCTAACTAACTCTGCAAGAGAAACAAACAACATGGCTTCACATGCTTCTCGAATCAATGTTCTAGCAAAACACCAAACAATAACCTATTGTTTCTAGACACAAAGTACCAACTTCATTGCACAAATGTACAGGGTTTAGGCCGCCTCCTTTCGAACGGGTCTCACTCAGCTGATTGGTCAGCCTGCGTTCAGGGACCCACGTGCAGCAGGATTGGCTAATCACTCAATGGAAACAAGGGGGGAGGGAAGAACATGCAACACTTAACAGGCCCCAACATGGGCGTGTGTAGGTGTGTGTGTAAGCAAACAAACCATCTTTAAATATGCACCTCAGCTCAAGTTTAACCCCTGAATCAAAAAACGGTTGATGATGAAAAAAGGGACAGAAGTAATATGAGGCCCAATCCCAATCTCAACCCTTATGGACTGCTCCCGCCAAGTCCTCGAGTGTTTAGGGGTGTCCCATTGTCACATGGTGGAGTGCCTGAGGGCTCTGTGACAGACATGTTTAGCCCTTTATGAACCCTTTCCATAAGTCAACATTAGATGCTGACTTTGCCTAAGGGAATTACCCACATTGCATTGCAATGTGAAGTTGAACACACAGTGGCTGAGGTTGAATAGTCCTTTTTGGTTTGAAACCTTCCTAACTGAGGGAAATGACCCGGTAGTACCGAAGTGGCCGCCATGATAAGTACCGGTCGAATTCTCTAAACGCAAAGGAAAGGAGCTTCATGCCTCCTAACTTAGCTCCTTTAGCTTAGGAACCACTGGACCTTCCTTAACGAAAGGAAAGGAGATAATGCTGACCCACAATCCCTTGCGACTGCAACATTTAAACGTTTCATTTGGCCGTTCACGAGAACAAACAATCATGTAAATAATAAGTTGCGTAACTTGTAAATACTTTCAATAATCTGTTAAACCGGCTGGAAAACTATGAACGTTACGTTGCTGTTGCTGAACACGGCTGTAAAGTCATAAAACAGCTATATTTGATATTCTTTCTCTGGTGTTGAACTTCAGCTTTAGCCCTCATTCTTTTATTTTACTTTAGTTACAGAAGCTTTAATGAAAGAATTAAACTGGTCGAGCTCTTCAGCCTGACTCATGTTTATAATTATCATCTTTTTAATCAACTGTTTTGTTACATTACAATAAAGCACTATCAAGTTGTGTGGTGTTTCATAAACTGTTGTCTGCATATTTTTATGATCATATTATAATCTGCATATAAACCATAACAACATCAATGGATATGAACCACATATGACACACGTCGTTAGTGGGATAGCGTATTTAATTCAGCAGGTTTGAAACTGAACAGAAACAGTTTAATAAAGTAATATAAGTAATATATGAACCGGGTTGTTTAATTGTCTGCATGACGCAACACAGTCTTTCCTTGTGTCCATCTTTCCTTGACCCCGTGACGTTTCCACAGAGGTCAAGGAAAAGTGCTTAGGGTTAGACGTTAGGAGGTGATTATTTGACTATTCGACCGCAGCCACAGTTTATCATCTCGTGAGGTAGACGTTCAAATCAGTGAATAAAACGAATAAAATAAATACACAATTGACACCATATTTTTTTCACGTGATGTTGCGGCAAAGCGCTGTCCCATTCCTGTCTCCACAAGCTCGAGCCCTCACAGACTACACTCAATCAGTCAGCAGTTGACGTCAATGATTACTTGAGGGAACAGGGTTTGAGGGTTGAGGGTGGAGATTGTGCTTCAGAACCTCTCAGACTCCCTCACAGAGCAAGCCAGTTTGAATTACAGAGAGGAGCAACACGTAGGCTACCAATCCTCTTGAAACCCTTGAGCCAAGCACAAGCATAATGTCCTCAGCTGACTACATTCAGTACCGCGGCATTCTCTTACCTCCTCTGGCGCACAGCGTGGAGAGCTTGCAGTTTGCTGAACATTTCTCTGTGGATGACTCCGATGTGTTTGCTGTGACTTACCCCAAGTCAGGTAGAGTATTCGTTTCTGGATCAACTTTTTCTTTTCAGCTGCTCCACTATTCCCTGGAAGATGCAGCAGGTTTGAACCAGTTTCGTGGACACAAACCTGTTTACACATACAAGGAGCAAGCATGTTGAAAATTCTCCCGAAATGCAATATTAAAGTATGTGTTGGCTTCATATAACTGATGGATGACCGAGCATTGGACATGTTTTTTCTGCCTTCAATCACCACATATTGTCCAGGTTTCATTCCTGTATGTGCTCAAAGCATCTTAACCTTGCAGATGTAATATTAATATCAAAGCTGCCTGAGGGAGAGAATGTTTCTCTGTGTGTTGCACCTTTTGGTGCTCTGAAGTTTCTATATCTGGAGGCCTGGTTCACACCGGAGTTTTACATGGGTTGTTTCCAGCCAATGGAGGAACTTTTAATCTTATTTCAAACACAACTAGAGAGGAGTATGCAAGTTAGCAGCTTTAAATTAGCTTTTTTTAAAAATACAAATACACATAAATCAGATCAACTGTCCTCTTTGCTTAGAATTTGATCAGGAAGAAGTACCGAGCTGCCTTCAGGTCGCGTTTGGAAAGTCCGGTGTAAACTGTTGTTTAAATATAATCTATATTTATCAGAATGGTAAAACACAATAATAAGAAATAAACAATGGGCAGAGGTTGAAGATTGGTTGGTTGGTCATGAAGTTTGCGAATTACGAGTCTTCACGCGTGCGCCCAGATGTCAGTCGCAAAATGTCCCACGTACTTAAACGCACCAGCTTTCTCCATAAGTTAGATCGCTCTAGTGGTCCGTCTGTTTTCACTTTGTTACTTTAGCAACAAAATGTCTTGTAAAGAAATGTATATGCTGTATCACGGGATTATGCTTCCGAAAGAGACTCACTGCGGGGAGAGCTTGAAGTTTGCGGAGGAGTTCACGTTTAAAGACGACGACGTTGCAGTTGCCGTGTACCCGAAGTCAGGTCAGTGTTTCAGTGCATTATTATATAACCGCACCGTCGAGTGCAAAATGAAGCATACAGTCTTTAAAAGTAACCCGTGTGAGTGTATGTATGCGCGCGCTTCGTACATTTGTGTGCGCTCGCGCTTTAGGTCCAGTTTCTCTGACTTTGTGTCCCCAATCGCCAGACTTGGCAGAAGTGGAGTGTTTTCCAACTGTACTTTTCCTGGAAAATGTTAATTGCACAATGTGGAATGTTACAGACTGCACACGTTTATATAGGAACCAATGACGAGCGTGCAAATAACTATGTAGACATGAAGAAACTTCCTGATGGCTTAATTTATATGTTGCGCTCATACAGTGTCGTCGGATTGAAAGTGACATTGTTTCATTATCATTTAAAAACTTCTCGTAACTTTAAAGGCGACGCATGATGTGAAACGCTACTTCATGGCTTTTCAACATGGACTAGTCCCCAGCGGTGTATCGAGAGTCTGAGAGATCATCGGTTCAGCATTAATGACTGTTCTCTACATCTTTTTAGCTACCTGATGGCTCACAATGTCTGGGAGAATAAAATGCTTCCGAAGTGTGGTAGCATTTTGAACAAGTCAAAGATGATCCCAAAACGGTCTGATGCAAGTTGTGTAGGCTAGCTTCTTGTTATTTCTAATGTAGATGTGCATTGATGAAGTGGTTCCATTTCACCATTGTATGTCACGATTGCATGTGACAGTTATTGGTGAGCAACACTGACATGTTCAATTGGCGTGAGGATATATGTTTGAAGAAATATTTTTGAACTGTGCTCGATTGTGTGCTTGCTCAGAGTACAATCCTCCAAGCATTACAATAGCTTCTCACAGAAAGACAAACACTGAACAAGTTGCGGACTGGGTCATTTCCAAGGGGAATTACCTCATTAGGGTAAGACAAGCACATGGTTTAGTGTGCTTTAAAAGGAATGTGCTCTTTTGCACATTCATTGATTTATTTTCCATACCTCCTTATTGCTATTCAGGCGCATAGGGACCAAGGATTTACAGAAATGCCATTATCTTTAATGGCCATCACAAATAAATATCCATAAATCTGCTTAGAAATCACAGTAAGAGTATGGACTCTCCTTTCAAAACATCACATTTTAAGTTTTCTTCAGCGTCAAAGTAGTTGTCTGCACATCCATGGACACAATGCAAACGGGAACTGCTTATTGCTAATTTGACATCTTTTTTAAGTGGTGTCAATTTGCCAAAATAACCAAAAAGTGGGAGTTGTCCGTATGTGGACCATATATTGTTACTTCATCAAGCCTGCATGTGTATTTTACTTACAGTAGAAGTACTTGCAGCATGTTTTATCTGCCGTTTCATTCCTTTTTGCAGGTACCATCTGGATGCAGGAGATCCTCCCACTGGTTCTGAATGGGGGGGATCTGACGCCGATCCAAACCATTCCTAACTGGGACAGGGTCCCGTGGCTGGAGGAGAAAAGATTAGCACTGGTTGTGGATAAGTTGAAGTCTCCGCGGGGCCTGGTCACACATTTTCCTTACCACCTCATGCCCCCCTCTTTCCACGCCTCCAAAGCCAAGGTAAGAGGGCGGAGGCTTTGTGTGATCTCATCTGTGCATACTTGTACATGAGAAAACGCAGACGGAACCCCAGAGGTCAAAACAAGGCCATTTCATACAGTGACGTCAAGGTTCCTAAAGTTTTTCTCTCAGCAAAATGTACCCTTACTTAGAGTGTTTTTTTAGCCCCCTTCCAGAATAGCTGAAGTAGCTGTGTTGTCCCTGTGTCTGGTGCTAACACTACTTTTGTCAGGGCCTCGTTTCCATAAATCCTGTTTAATACAAAAGACACCCGTTATGTATGAGTTTGTGTCTCTGCCGTAGGTGATCTATGTCATGAGGAACCCGAAGGACGTCCTGGTGTCTTCATACCACTTCCACAAGATGGCCGAATTCCTCGAGACTCCAGCAACCTTGGATGAATTCATGGAGAAATTCCTTGAGGGCAAAGGTCAGAGGTCTCGTACCACATAAGTAACTTGAAAAATGTTTGAACTCCAGCAGAGCGGTTCAGCATTCTGGTGCATCACCACGTGGACACATTTTTAGATGCAATTTCCACGAGAGCAGCGGTTGTGTTTATATTCTGTCGTCTATTGTCCGTGTTGTCTGCAGTGATGTTTGGAAAATGGACAGACCACGTGAAGGGCTGGACAAGCACGGATCTGGGGGACAGAATAATGCACATCACATATGAAGAAATGGTTCAGGTAACACTCGCCTGAACTCTCATGGGCTTCTGTTGCGATTCGTAAAGAAACGACAGAAAAGCATAGCTTAGTCGCACATGACTATAAATATAAATAAATAACTACAAATGAAGTCACAGCAATGAGATACTTCTCAAATATGACCAGTCAAACGTTATCCTCTTTATAATCAAGGGCTTCACAGTGAGCCCTCATTGTAAAGATCATGCAGAAAATTCTTCACGAGAGACTGTTTTACATAAATGTGTCGCTCTTTTAGGACCTCCCTGCAGCTCTCCGGCGCATTTCAGATTTCCTGGGCCGTAATTTGAGCGAAGCAACCATTCAGAAGATTGCAGAACATTGCTCCTTCAAGACCATGAAGACCAACAACATGTCCAACTTCAGCCTGGTCCCCAAGATGTATATGAACTCAGACATGTCTCCTTTCCTCAGAAAAGGTGAGGCACAAATTCAGATAAAATTGTTTGTTTTTTTTAGTGCATTTCATGCGACTGTATGTGTTTTTTGTATTTGTTTTATATTAGGTATTGTGGGAGACTGGAAAAACCATTTCAGCCCAGAGCAACTGGCCAGATTCACATCGGTCATTCGCAAAGAGATGGAGGGTGAGATCTTCTCTCTGCCATGGAGCATGGACTGATCACTGACTGGAGCACAGTGGAAAAAGCTAGAAATGTAATCAAGGCAAGTAGGAAAATGATGCCAAATGCACCAACGTTCTTAGTCGTGTTTGGTTTGAATATTGGACTTCCTAATCCTTAGCCATTAGGGTATCATGTTTCTTTTTGGGCATAGCCCTGAAGGCTGCTTTTCTTTATTTATCAAGGTGTTTGTTTTCCTTAGATCTGGGAACATCTGATTAACAGTGGCTGAAGCCTGGTCCCTCTAAAGGTGTGTGTGTGTGTGTGTGTGTGTGTGTGTGTGTGTGTGTGTGTGTGTGTGTGTGTGTGTGTGTGTGTGTGTGTGTGTGTGTGTGTGTGTGTGTGTGTGTGTGTGTGTGTGTGTGTGTGTGTGTGTGTGTGTGTGTGTGTGTGTTCTAAATGTGCTTCACTCCTTTCTGTGTTGTGCCAGTGTAGCATCCACCTGCATAACTCTCGCAATACGCCAATTTAAGATACGTAGGTACGTAAAAACACATTTGATGTAGAGAGTGCAGGCGGAGACCACGTTACATACCTGGTTTATTAATCAACCATGTCTTTTCTTTTTCTCACAATTACCTCATCTTGTGAGAAAAGTCCTGGAAGGCAGTAAGAAAAATAAACTAAATACCTACTCCCCAATAGATTTGAAAAAGACTTACGTAATAATCATAAGCTTGCTGGGAAAAGTAAGTCTCACTAACTGGGGAAGCGCCCAGTATCTCAAAAAAAATTGGTTTGATGTAGTCTACAAACTTTGTGCGTTTGTGTTCTGCCTTCCAGTCGATCATATTCTTTTCCCAAATTACTATTGTGACTCTTTTGTTACAAATGTAAAAAAAGAAAAGAAATTAAGACAATTGTCTCTTTATAACTGAAATAATTACTTCATTTGGGGTTCACTTTTGCAATAAAATCTTTTTCGAATCGATATTTTGTGTCTTTTGTTTAAATTATTTCTCCACGCGACACATTTGAGAAACAGCCACAACAGCAACAATCTTTCTGCTAGAAACAGCCAGAAACTCACGAGCCTTGTGAGTCTTACTGCAACCATTATTCATAACAAAGTATGTGTTGCCACCCTCTGGCACATACAAAGTATGTGTTGCCACCCTATGGAGCATACAAAGTGCTCTGACATTCAGTGAAAGGTAAAGCATCACGTGGGCTTTACTGTCATATCTGGCATGTCCCTTGTGGTCTCATGATATCAGCTTAGTGGAAAATGAGAACTAAATGGACAGTATACCCATTCTGTTTCTGATTTATTGTATTCAGGGAGAAAGTCTAACTAACCGATGAGTACAGGTTTTCTTTCTTTTCTTTTGGAATAAAAGAAAACATACCTGAAGACCGAAGTCAAACATGTTCAGACGCGTTTGCGTGAGAGACATTGTTTAATTCTCCCATAGCGCTGAATGCAAATGACACACACACACACACACACACACACACACACACACACACATGGGTGTAGCACGTAATTATAAAACGTGAAATATAGAAAGCAGAATTCCATTGACGCCAAAGTCAAACAAATCTTGCAGACGATCGCTTGGTCACTTTAAACATATCTGATTCCACCAGTAGATGGCAGCATCACATCATCACTGTTTCTGTTCATTGAGGAGCAAATCCCTCAAAACAAACAAATGCATTGACTCATGAACATATGACAACGGCATGTGTGTGTGTGTGTGTGTGTGTGTGTGTGTTAAAACAAATATTTATTTCCCTTAAACTAAATTACTATCTAGATTTTTGTTTAAGTATTTAGAAAAGCCATGTGCAGTAAAAAAAACCTCTTTTATAAATTAGTCTTGCTGACGGTGGACAGTGAACATGGATATTTCACCTTTGTACCAGATACAGCAGCCAAATGTGTTCTAACTTTGTTAACATAATGTGTGTCGTTATCACAGTAAATTCTTTCTTGTGTATCCCGAACCTCGGTATTATGTCTTCGTCAAGGCTTTTGCCACTGTTTAAAGCATCTGGTTATTTAGTTAAAAATACTTCAGTCTATTTTGAAAACACATCCATAATCGTTTAAACCTTCTTTTGGTTGAGTTCAATAAAAGCATGCAAATATATTGAAAAGAATAGATATTCTGGTTCTGTCAAAAATTTTATTTGAGTGATTAGCAAAGCTGTAAACACCTTCTTTGCCCATAGATACCTCCCTCCTGTTTGAGACATGATTCAACCCATGACTCAAAAGGGCTGCATATCTATATAATAATCACATTTAGGCAAATACCAATCCACCTTCAGGAAACCTTCAGAAATCATATCTTTTCAATTTGAATGATCTTTAGTGTTGAATTTTAAAAGTAAATAAGTCAATATCTTAGTTTCAAATGAGGTTGTAGAAGCAACACTGCCATGCATGGAAGGTGTCTCGCAGGTGACATGTAAGCGATTTTGTTCTGCAGGAGCTGGACTGCTGCTGCATGTATTACTTTAAGTGTTAAAGGTCTGAATAATACTATCGGTGCATACAGTTTGCACAGCCATCGAGGCTGCCATTAACTTATCATGTGCTGTCATAAGTTTGTCATGAATTCATTTCGACAGAGGTTCTCCCAATTCAGCATAATTAGGGACCCAACTTCTGCAGAAATTAGTCATCCCCAAAAATGACATCCTTTGTCTTTTTGTTTTAGGTTTTGATGCTTTCAAAATGGCTTCAGCTTTATCTGAGAGAAGATGGTAGGCTTTCCACAATACCCCCAATTCTAAAACGTGACATTACCCCAGTAAAGATTAGTTATTCTTATTTTGGCTGTAAGGCTTTAAAGAACATACTCACATTTTTTTCTCTGGCCCTGAGTAAAGGACAGCGTGTCCGTACCTTGTTTGTTTTTGTTCTCTAAATTGCGAAAGCCACTTCTATCTTTCTTTTTGGTCGCTGCGTAATAGACTGTGGTGGCTAGGTGTAAATCAGGGGTCAAAAACCTTTTTGGAACCGAGAGATACTTCGAGGTACAAAATAAACCGAAGGGCTACTTGTTTGATACAAACTTCCTGAACAACAAAGTTGCACAGATCACCTTTTAATTATCCTCTATGTGAACTGTCTGATCACATATCAATGTTAATTATTCCTCACAATAATTATTAACAATTTCCACAACAATGATGGTAGGAAAAACATGTTTTTATCACTTTGTTAGAAAAATGTAAATAATATTATATCCGTGCAAAAATAACTAATATTTAGTTACTACTAAATAGCTTATTGTGGAAAACAATACACTATTTTTTTGCAAAACAAAACAGAATAGGTGCAGATGTGTGAGCATTAGGTTGCATCAGTGGCTCAGTGAGCTGCTTTCCTCTACACATCTTTAATAAACGGGGTTGTAGATTTGATACATGCTCTCAAATAATGCTTAATGAGCTGAGGTCTGTTTTCTGATTAAAGACGCAACAGCAGAAAAGACCTCACGGATATCTCATGAAGATCGGCTTTTGGCAAAATGCCAAGAATCGGCGAGTCGCCCGAAAAAAAATCATGGTGTCGCTCCCACTCCGTGGACTCACCACCCGCGGAGAGGACCATCGGGGTCGGGTGCAGTGCAGACCGGGCGGCAGGCCAGGTGGAAGACCTAGGCGAGCCGATTGCCGGCAGCATGGACTAGCTCTAGGAACGTGGAACGTCATCTCGCTAGCGGGGAAAGAGCCGGAGCTGGTGCAGGAGGTGGAGCGGTACCAGCTAGATATAGGTGGGCTCACCTCCACGCACAGCAAGGGCTCTGGAACTAAGCTCCTGGAGAAGGGTTGGACTTTGTCCTTTTCTGGAGTTGCCCAGGGTGAGAGGCGCCGGGCGGGAGTGGGGATACTCACGAGCCCCCGGCTGAGCGCCGCTATGTTGCAGTTTTTTCCGGTGAGCGAGAGGGTCGCCTCCCTGCGCCTCTGGGTTGCGGGGAGTAAGGCTCTGACTGTTGTTTGTGCTTATGCACCGAACAGCAGCTCAGAGTATCCGGCTTTCTTGGAGTTGGTTGGAGGGGTCCTGGAGAGGGCGCCTCCTGCCGACTCTATAGTTCTCCTGGGAGACTTCAACGGTCACGTGGGTAATGACAGTGAAACTTGGCGGGGGGTGATTGGGAGGAACGGCTTGCCCGATCTGAACCCGAACGGTGTTCTGCTGTTGGACTTTTGTGCTAGCCACGGTTTGGCCATCACAAACACCATGTTCGAGCATAAGGTGGTTCATAAGTGTACTTGGTACCAGAACACCTTAGGCCAAAGATCAATGATCCACTTTGTAATCGTATCATCTGACCTGCGGCCGTATGTCTTGGACACTCGGGTGAAGAGAGGAGCAGAGCTGTCAACTGATCACCACCTGGTGGTGAGTTGGATCAGATGGCGGGGGAGATGTCAGGAAAGTCCTGGCAAGACCAAACGTGTTATGAGGGTGAACTGGGAACGTCTGGCTGAGGATCCTGTCCGGAAGGTCTTCAACTCCCACCTCCGGAAGAACTTTTCATGCATCCCGAGGGAAGTTGGGGACATGGAATCCGAGTGGACCTTGTTCAAAGCCTCTATTGTGGAAGCTGCCGCCAGGAGTTGTGGTCGGAAGGTCGTCGGTGCCTGTCGCGGCGGTAACCCAAAACCCGGTGGTAGACACCGGGGCTGAGGGAAGCCGTCAAGCTGAAGAAGGAGGCCTTTCGGGCCTGGTTGGCCCAGAGGTCTCCTGAAGCAGCTGACGGGTACCGGCAGGCTAATAGGGCTGCAGCTGCGGCGGTTGCGGATGCTAAAACTCAGGCATGGGAAGAGTTCGGGGAGGCCATGGAGAAGGCCTTTCGGTTGGCCTCAAAGAGGTTCTGGCAAACCATCCGGCGGATCAGAAAGGGAAAGCAGGGCCTACCCCAGGCTGTTCTCAGCGGGGGAGGGGATCTGCTGACTCGGACTGGGGACATCGTCGGACGATGGAAAGAGCACTTTGAGGAACTCCTAAACCCGGCCAACATGTCCCCGGGGGAGGGGGCAGCGCCTGAAGACCTTGGGGTGGGTGCACCCATATCTCTGGCAGAGGTCACTAAGGTAAAAGAGCTCCTTGGTGGCAAGGCACCGGGGGTGGATGAAATCCGCCCTGAGATGCTGAAAGCGCTGGACATTGCTGGGCTGTCTTGGCTGACACGCCTTTTCAGTGTCGCATGGGGGTCGGGAACAGTGCCCATGGACTGGCAGACCGGGGTGGTGGTTCCCATCTTCAAGAAGGGGGACCGGAGAGTGTGCTCGAACTATCGTGGTATCACACTGCTCAGCCTCCCGGGAAAAGCTTATGCCAGGGTGCTGGAAAGGAGACTCCGACCGCTTGTCTAACCTCGGATTCAAGAGGAGCAGTGCGGATTCCGTCCCGGTCGTGGAACAGTGGACCAACTCTTTACCCTTGCGGGACTACTGGAGGGGTCTTGGGAGTTTGCCCAACTAGTCTACATGTTTTCCCTCTTGTAGCGAACACTTTTATATTTCTCTTTTTATTTAGTGTCCCCAGGCCAATGACTTTGTGTGTTTGTGTTAATACAACCTGGTCAGCCAAAGCCTGGTCAGCCAAAGCCTGGTCAGCCAAAGCCTGGTCAGCCAAAGCCTGGTCAGCCAAAGCCTGGTCGGCCGCGGCGGCAGGAAAGAGAGGGTGGAATGGAGTGTTCGGAGGTGTTGCTGCTGCAACAAGGGGAGCGAGAGGAGGGGCAGCATACTGGGGAGGAAGGGGACGTCTCCCCCACACTACTTCATCTATATTCTCACAAAAATGTACACTTGAAAACAGTTCAGGAGACTTCGTCATGTTTTGTTCACACATCTCTACCTCTATCTTGCGCGATTTTGCCTCTTTTAACCACAATTTAAAACAATTTCAAAGTTGGTGTTATCATAACACCACGTCGTGGCTATTAATAATTAAAAAAAAAGGTTATCCATTAAATGGGAGAGGTTGGGACAGTTGTGGTCATGCCAAACACAATAGAAATCAAGAATACAAAACTGGGCCTGGCTAACTACCTCTGCAAGAGAAACAAACAACATGGCTTCACATGCTTCTATAAACAATGTTCTACCAAAACACCATCCAATAACCTATTGTTTCTAGACAGAAAATACTTACTTGATTACACAAATGTACAGGGTTTAGGCAGCCTTCTTTTAAATGGGTCTCACTCAGCTGATTGGTCAGCTTGCGTTCAGGGACCCACGTGCAGCAGGATTGGCTAATCACTCGATTGGCACCTGAAGGGAAACAAGGGGGGAGGGAAGAACATGCAACACTTAACAGGCCCCAACATGGGCGTGTGTAAGCAAACAAACCATCTTTAAATATGCCTCTCAGCTCAAGTTTAACCCCTGAATCAAAAAACGGCGGATGATGAAAAAAGGGACAGAAGTAATATGAGTCCCAATCCCAATCTTAACCCTTAGGGACTGCTCCCGCCAAGTCCTTGAGTGTTTCGGGGTGTCCCATTATCACATGGTGGAGTGCCTGAGGGCTCTGTGACAGACATGTTTAGCCCTTTATGAACCCTTTCCATAAGTCAACATTAGATGCTGACTTTGCCTAAAGGAATTACCCACATTGCATTGCAATGTGAAGTTAAACACACAGTGGCTGCGGTTGAATAGTCATTTTTGGTTTAAAACCTTCCTAACTGAGGGAAATTGTCAGGATCCCTGTCTAACCCATTGTGTTTACCTCTGTTCTCCCAGGGCTCCTTACCTCATGTGTCTGTCACCCCTTTGTTTGTTTTGTTTGTACCATGTGTTCGTGGTCCTGCCTCCAGGGTTCTTGGCCACACCCCAGAGCCAGGCACCGGCAGCATATCACCCTGGTCCTGCAGACTTTGGTTGTCAGTCTGTTGCGTCTACTACCCCGAGTATCCGTTGGCTGCCTCCCCCACTCCACACCACCGTCTGCCACACCAGCGTCGAGCCACGGAGCCACGCTGAGATTTGCGCGGCTCAACGTCGGACCACGGGATTCACGTTGTACAACCGCTTATTCTGTGTCGGACCTCGGGCTCAACACGTTTTGGTTTGGGACTAAATAAATTGCTTTATCCTGATCTCTGTGTTCGTGTGGTCTGCATCTGGGTCTTAACATTGTGCTCCCGTGACAGAACAGACTGACCAACATGGACCCAGCGACCGCCGGAGCAGTCACCCTAGCTGGACACAGCGCCCTGCTGGCCGAACACCAGCAAATGATCAAGGAAATGGCTGAGACTCAGAGATCCATGGCAGCGGAGGTTTCTCAGATTGGCTGCATCGTCCAAGACCTGGCGCGAAAAGCCAACCATCCGCCTGCTCCAACACCAGCCCCTCTTCCTCCCGACCCCACCCTGCCGGTCCGCGAGTCCCCCGTTCCATCTCCGGATCCATACGACGGTACGCTGGGGAGGTGCCGGGGCTTCCTGTTCCAACGCCGGCAGGTGTTCGACCGTCAGCTTCTGACTTTTGCCTCGAACCGAGCCTCGGTGTCGTACGTTGTGGGACTACTGCGGGGGAGGGCCTTGGACTGGGCCACCAATACACTGAGCATCGACCAACCCAACGTCGTGGACTACATGACCTTCGTGGAGGATCTTCGGAGGGTTTTCGACCACCCAGTAGACTCCGAGGATGCCGCTCAGCGCCTTCTCCGCCTGCGACAGGGTCAAGCAAGTGTAGCAGAGCACTCCGTGGATTTCCGCATTCTCGCCACTGAGTCCGGGTGGGGAGAGATGGCGCTCAGGGGCGTGTTTCTGCACGGGCTGTCTGAAGCCGTCAAGGACGAACTGGCCACCTGTAATAAGCCCAGTTCGTTGGAGGAGTTGATCAAACTCACGATAGGACTGGACAATCGGATGCGGGAGAGACGACATGAACGGAACTACAAGTCCCAGCGAGCGGGGTCCGGAATGTCATCGCCCAGCTGCCGCCCTCGTGCCCCTGCACTAGCCTATCTGGGCGAGCGTAGAGGTCCTCAGTCCTCAAGCCCACCCCCCTCTTCCATCTCAGAGGTGGAGCCTATGCAGCTTGGCCGCACCCGTCTCTCGTCACGAGAGAGACAAAGATGTCTGGGAGCCGGTGAGTGCCTGTACTGTGGCCAACTGAGGCATTCTATTTCCTCCTGCACAGTTCGCCCATACGGAGGTGCTCACCAGTAACGGTTGGGATACTGGTGAGCAAACCTGAACCTTCTTCTCACTCGCTACCAAGACTGTTGTTGCCTGCGTCTCTCTCGTTACATTCCCATTCACACTCGCCAATTGGCTTTGGTTGATTCTGGGGCAGAACAAAACTTCATGGACTCGGAGTTTGTGACCAGAGCCCAGATTCCTGTGGAGACAGATGGCCCGCTGGTGGTCAATGCCCTGGATGGCAGGTTCCTGGCCAAAGTCACCCATCGAACTCAGCCGCTGCAGCTGAGAACCTGTCTTGTAACCACAGGGAGAAACTTCAGTTTTATGTTTTTTCATCGCCCCAAAACCCTCTAGTTTTGGGTCATCCGTGGCTCTCCACTCATAACCCTCAAATTGACTGGGTGGCAGGGAGGATTGCTGCATGGAGTCCCTACTGCCATGCTAACTGTCTAGGGTCTGCGCTACCTCCTGAAAGACGTCCACAGGGCAACCTCGTGCCTAAACCTGATCTCACTGCCATTCCCACGGTCTACCACGACATCGGGGAGGTGTTTAACAAGACCCGGGCTCTCTCCTTGCCGGTTAACCCCGGCAGAGGCAAATTATGATGTTGGAAACCGTGAGTTGCTGGCAATTAAACTGGCGTTGGAGGAATGGCGACACTGGCTGAAGGGAGCAGCCCAACCATTCGTGGTTTGGACGGACCACAGGAACCTAGAGTACATCCGGACGGCCAAGAGACTGAACGCCCGCCAAGCACGGTGGTCGTTGTTCTTTGGGCGTTTCGATTTTACCATCTCTTACCGTCCTGGCCACAAAAATACAAAACCTGACGCTCTATCTCGCCAATTCTCTCCCAAGGAACATTCTCCCTGTCCTGGCACCATTCTCCCGGCGACTTGTGTCGCGGCCTCTCTTACCTGGGAGATCGAGTCTGTTGTACAGGACGCTCTTCGGACCCAGCCAGACCCTGGAGGTGGACCTCCAGGTCGCCTCTTTGTTCCTTTGCCTGCACGCTCCCAAGTGCTCCAATGGGCACATCCAATGTGTCGGACCTCGGGCTCCACACGTTTTGGTTTGGGACTAAATAAACTGCTTTATCCTGATCTCTGTGCTCGTGTGGTCTGCATCTGGGTCTTAACATTGTGCTCCCTTGACAGAAATGACCTGGAAGTACCGAAGTGGCCGCCATGATAAGTGCCGGTCGAATTCTCTAAACGCAAAGGAAAGGAGCTTCATGCCTCCTAACTTAGCTCCTTTAGCTTAGGAACCACTGGACCTTCCTTAACGAAAGGAAAGGAGGTAATGCTGACCCACAATCCCTTGTGGCTGCAATATTTAAACGTTTCATTTGGCCGTTCACGAGAACAAACAATCATGTAAATAATAAGTCGCGTAACTTGTAAATACTTTCAATAATCTGTTAAACCGGCTGGAAAACTATGAACGTTACGTTGCTGTTGCTGAACACGACTGTAAAGTGATGAAACAGCTATATTTGATATTCTTTCTCTGGTGTTGAACTTCAGCTTTAGCCCTCATTCTTTTATTTTACTTTAGTTACAGAAGCTTTAATGAAAGAGTTAAACTGGTCGAGCTCTTCAGCCTGACTCATGTTTATAATTATCATCTTTTTAATCAACTATTTTGTTACATTACAATAAAGCACTATCAAGTTGTGTGGTGTTTCATAGCACTGCATATTGTTTAGATCAGATTATAATCTGCATATAAACATAACAACATAAAGGGATATGAGACACACATATGACACACATCGTTAGTCGGATAGCGTATTTAATTCAGCAGGTTTAAAACTGAACAGAAACAATTTAGTAGCTTTGTACTCTGTGTGAAATCCCTTGGTTTCACTTTTTATATTCCTTCGTTAATTTATATTCCAACCTCGTTAATAAAGTATGATATGAACTGGGTTGTTTAATCATCTGCAACACTGTAAGAACAAAGATGAAGTATTTCAGATGCTTTATTAGCTTAGCGAAAGTGGAGTCGGATTCTCTAAACACCGCGGTTGTCTTTTCCTAACTCCTCATGAATTCTCCTTGCCATCTTTCCTTGACCCTGTGACGTTTCCACAGAGGTCAAGAAAAAGTGCTTAGGGTTAGACGTTAGGAGGTGATTATTTGACTATTCGACCGCAGCCACAGTTTATCATCTCGTGAGGTAGACGTTCAAATCAGTGAATAAAACGAATAAAATAAATACACAATTGACACCATATTTTTTTCACGTGATGTTGCAGCAAAGCGCTGTCCCATTCTTGTCTCCACAAGCTCGAGCCCTCACAGACTACGCTCAGTCAGTCAGCAGTTGACGTCAATGATTACCTGAGGGATCAGGGTTTGAGGGTTGAGGGTGGAGATTGGGCTTCAGAACCTCTCAGACTCCCTCACAGAGCAAGCCAGTTTGAATTAGAGAGAGGAGCAACACGTAGGCTACCAATCCTCTTGAAACCCTTGAGCCAAGAACAAGCATAATGTCCTCAGCTGACTACATTCAGTACCGCGGCATTCGCTTATCTCCTCTGGCGCACAGCGTGGAGAGCTTGCAGTTTGCTGAACATTTCTCTGTGGATGACTCCGATGTGTTTGCTGTGACTTACCCCAAGTCAGGTAGAGTATTCGTTTCTGGATCAACTTTTTCTTTTCAGCTGCTCCACTATTCCGTGGAAGATGTAGCAGGTTTGAACCAGTTTCGTGGACACAAACCTGTTTACACATACAAGGAGCAAGCATGTTGACATTCTTCCGAAATGCAATATTAAAGTATGTGTTGGCTTCATATAACTGACGGATGACATAGCATTGGGCATGTTTTCTGCCTTGAATCACCACATATTGTCCAGGTTTCATTCCTGCATGTGCTCAAAGTAAATTTCCGGAAATTTTCCACGGGAATTTTGGCTCGGGAATTTTGAAAAAATAAAATTTTCCTCAGTTTTTTTTGCAAAAGCATATAACAGGGAACTTAAATGTGGTTGAGAACAAGACTATGTACGCCGAGCTCAGCTAGACCCTTAATGCAGCTGGTTGGGAACATCGTCTGCCAGAAACATACACATAAAACATTCTGTTGTTTTTGAATGTTTTTGTCGTCAGTGTTGCGTCTGAACGTTTCAGCCCGACGCCTGGCAAGAGTGAGAGTGCTGAGTTGCGTGGAGGCCAAGAGCAGTGTTTCAGATCGACAGAGATTTCAATTATAAATAACTGAACTAGTTCATTTTTTTGGAGCTATGAACTTAGTTCAAATTTTTTAATTATGAATTATGAACTGAACTAGTTCATGTAAGTCCAGGAAGAAAGCATTTCGACCTGAAAGGATTTAGGGAAAAACACTAAAGAAAGAAATTTGTGTTGGGTGGTGGTGATCATACGGAATACACCTTTTTTTTATTCAACATTCATGTTTTCGTTGTTCGATGAACGAATAAAGTTCTACTCACAAATGTCAAAAAGGTCAAAAATGGAATTTTTAAAAGTTGTATTATAAATGTTTGCATGCATGTTTGCTTATGACAAGGTAAATACAGTTAAATTACCCCAAAATCTCCACTTAATTCCTGTTAATTCCCCTGGAAAGTTTCCAACTTTGAATATTCCCGGAATTAATTGAAATATACATAAATCAGATAAACCTTCCTTAGAATCTGATCAGGAAGAAGTACCGTGCTAACTTCAGGTCGCATTCTGAAAGTCCGGTGTAAACTGTTGTTTGAATTTAATGTATATTTATCAGAATGGTACAACACAATAATAAGAAATAAACAATGGGAAGTTTGCGGAGGAGTTCACGTTTACAGACGACGACGTTGCAGTTGCCGTGTACCCGAAGTCAGGTCAGTGTTTCAGTGCATTATTATATAACCGCACCGTCGAGTGCAAAATGAAGCATACAGTCTTTAAAAGTAACCCGTGTAAGTGTATGTATGCGCGCGCTTCGTACATTTGTGTGCGCTCGCGCTTTAGGTCCAGTTTCTCTGACTTTGTGTCCCCAATCGCCAGACTTGGCAGAAGTGGAGTGTTTTCCAACTACACTTTTCCTGGAAAATGTTTATTGCACAATGTGGAATGTTACAGACTGCACACGTTTATATAGGAACCAATGACGAGCGTGCAAATAACTATGTAGACATGAAGAAACTTCCTGATGATGGCTTAATTTATATGTTGCGCTCATACAGTGTCGTCGGATTGAAAGTGACATTGTTTCATTATCATTTAAAAACTTCTCGTAACTTTAAAGGCGACGCATGATGTGAAACGCTACTTCATGGCTTTTCAACATGGACTAGTCCCCAGCGGTGTATCGAGAGTGTGAGAGATCATCGGTTCAGCATTAATGACTGTTCTCTACATCTTTTTAGCTACCTGATGGCTCACAATGTCTGGGAGAATAAAATGCTTCCGAAGTGTGGTAGCATTTTGAACAAGTCAAAGATGATCCCAAAACGGTCTGATGCAAGTTGTGTAGGCTAGCTTCTTGTTATTTCTAATGTAGATGTGCATTGATGAAGTGGTTCCATTTCACCATTGTATGTCACGATGTGACAGTTATTGGTGAGCAACACTGACATGTTCAATTAGCGTGAGGATATATGTTTGAAGAAATATTTTTGAACTGTGCTCGATTGTGTGCTTGCTCAGAGTACAATCCTCCAAGCATTACAATAGCTTCTTACAGAAAGACAAACACTGAACAAGTTGCGGACTGGGTCATTTCCAAGGGGAATTACCTCATTAGGGTAAGACAAGCACATGGTTTAGTGTGCTTTAAAAGGAATGTGCTCTTTTGCAAATTCATTGATTTATTTTCCATACCTCCTTATTGCTATTCAGGCGCATAGGGACCAAGGATTTACAGAAATGCCATTATCTTCAATGGCCATCACAAATAAATATCCATAAATCTGCTTAGAAATCACAGTAAGAGTATGGACTCTCCTTTCAAAACATCACATTTTAAGTTTTCTTCAGCATCAAAGTAGTTGTCTGCACATCCATGGACACAATGCAAACGGGAACTGCTTATTGCTAATTTGACATCTTTTTTAAGTGGTGTCAATTTGCCAAAATAACCAAAAAGTGGGAGTTGTCCATATGTGGACCATATATTGTTACTTCACCAAGCCTGCATGTGTATTTTACTTACAGTAGAAGTACTTGCAGCATGTTTTATCTGCCGTTTCATTCCTTTTTGCAGGTACCATCTGGATGCAGGAGATCCTCCCACTGGTTCTGAATGGGGGGGATCTGACGCCGATCCAAACCATTCCTAACTGGGACAGGGTCCCGTGGCTGGAGGAGAAAAGATTAGCACTGGTTGTGGATAAGTTGAAGTCTCCGCGGGGCCTGGTCACACATTTTCCTTACCACCTCATGCCCCCCTCTTTCCACGCCTCCAAAGCCAAGGTAAGAGGGCGGAGGCTTTGTGTGATCTCATCTGTGCATACTTGTACATGAGAAAACGCAGACGGAACCCCAGAGGTCAAAACAAGGCCATTTCATACAGTGACGTCAAGGTTCCTAAAGTTTTTCTCTCAGCAAAATGTACCCTTACTTAGAGTGTTTTTTTTAGCCCCCTTCCAGAATAGCTGAAGTAGCTGTGTTGTCCCTGTGTCTGGTGCTAACACTACTTTTGTCATGGCCTCGTTTCCATAAATCCTGTTTAATACAAAAGACACCCGTTATGTATGAGTTTGTGTCTCTGCCGTAGGTGATCTATGTCATGAGGAACCCGAAGGACGTCGTGGTGTCTTCATACCACTTCCACAAGATGGCCGAATTCCTCGAGACTCCAGCAACCTTGGATGAATTCATGGAGAAATTCCTTGAGGGCAAAGGTCAGAGGTCTCGTACCACATAAGTAACTTGAAAAATGTTTGAACTCCAGCAGAGCGGTTCAGCATTCTGGTGCATCACCACGTGGACACATTTTTAGATGCAATTTCCACGAGAGCAGCGGTTGTGTTTATATTCTGTCGTCTATTGTCCGTGTTGTCTGCAGTGATGTTTGGAAAATGGACAGACCACGTGAAGGGCTGGACAAGCACAGATCTGGGGGACAGAATAATGCACATCACATATGAAGAAATGGTTCAGGTAACACTCGCCTGAACTCTCATGGGCTTCTGTTGCGATTCGTAAAGAAACGACAGAAAAGCATAGCTTAGTCGCACATGACTATAAATATAAATAAATAACTACAAATGAAGTCACAGCAATGAGATACTTCTCAAATATGACCAGTCAAACGTTATCCTCTTTATAATCAAGGGCTTCACAGTGAGCCCTCATTGTAAAGATCATGCAGAAAATTCTTCACGAGAGACTGTTTTACATAAATCTGTCGCTCTTTTAGGACCTCCCTGCAGCTCTCCGGCGCATTTCAGATTTCCTGGGCCGTAATTTGAGCGAAGCAACCATTCAGAAGATAGCAGAACATTGCTCCTTCAAGACCATGAAGACCAACAACATGTCCAACTTCAGCCTGGTCCCCAAGATGTATATGAACTCAGACATGTCTCCTTTCCTCAGAAAAGGTGAGGCACAAATTCAGATAAAATTGTTTTTTTTTTTTAGTGCATTTCATGCGACTGTATGTGTTTTTTGTATTTGTTTTATATTAGGTATTGTGGGAGACTGGAAAAACCATTTCAGCCCAGAGCAACTGGCCAGATTCACATCGGTCATTCGCAAAGAGATGGAGGGTGAGATCTTCTCTCTGCCATGGAGCATGGACTGATCACTGACTGGAGCACAGTGGAAAAAGCTAGAAATGTAATCAAGGCAAGTAGGAAAATGATGCCAAATGCACCAACGTTCTTAGTCGTGTTTGGTTTGAATATTGGGCTTCCTAATCCTCAGCCATTAGGGTATCATGTTTCTTTTTGGGCATAGCCCTGAAGGCTGCTTTTCTTTATTTATCAAGGTGTTTGTTTTCCTTAGATCTGGGAACATCTGATTAACAGTGGCTGAAGCCTGGTCCCTCTAAAGGTGTGTGTGTGTGTGTGTGTGTGTGTGTGTGTGTGTGTGTGTGTGTGTGTGTGTGTGTGTGTGTGTGTGTGTGTGTGCTAAATGTGGCTTCACTCCTTTCTGTGTTGTGCCAGTGTAGCATCCACCTGCATAACTCTCGCAATACGCCAATTTAAGATACGTAGGTACGTAAAAACACATTTGATGTAGAGAGTGCAGGCGGAGACCACGTTACACACCTGGTTTATTAATCAACCATGTCTTTTCTTTTTCTCACAATTACCTCATCTTGTGAGAAAAGTCCTGGAAGGCAGTAAGAAAAATAAACTAAATACCTACTCCCCAATAGATTTGCAAAAGACTTACGTAATAATCATAAGCTTGCTGGGAAAAGTAAGTCTCACTAACTGGGGAAGCGCCCAGTATCTCAAAAAAATTTGGTTTGATGTAGTCTACAAACTTTGTGCGTTTGTGTTCTGCCTTCCAGACGATCATATTCTTTTCCCAAATTACTATTGTGACTCTTTTGTTACAAATGTAAAAAAAGAAAAGAAATTAAGACAATTGTCTCTTTATAACTGAAATAATTACTTCATGTGGGGTTCACTTTTGCAATAAAATCTTTTTCGAATCGATATTTTGTGTCTTTTGTTTAAATTATTTCTCCACGCGACACATTTGAGAAACGGCCACAACAGCAACAATCTTTCTGCTAGAAACAGCCAGAAACTCACGAGCCATGTGAGTCTTACTGCAACCATTACTCATAACAAAGTATGTGTTGCCACCCTCTGGCACATACAAAGTATGTGTTGCCACCCTATGGAGCATACAAAGTGCTCTGACATTCAGTGAAAGGTAAAGCATCACGTGGGCTTTACTGTCATATCTGGCATGTCCCTTGTGGTCTTATGATATCAGCTTAGTGGAAAATGAGAACTAAATGGACAGTATACCCATTCTGTTTCTGATTTATTGTATTCAGGGAGAAAGTCTAACTAACCGATGAGTGCAGGTTTTCTTTCTTTTCTTTTGGAATAAAAGAAAACATACCTGAAGACCGAAGTCAAACATGTTCAGACGCGTTTGCGTGAGAGACATTGTTCAATTCTCCCATAGCGCTGAATGCAAATGACACACACACACACACACACATGGGTGTAGCACGTAATTATAAAACGTGAAATATAGAAAGCAGAATTCCATTGACACCAAAGTCAAACAAATCTTGCAGACGATCGCTTGGTCACTTTAAACATATCTGATTCCACCAGTAGATGGCAGCATCACATCATCACTGTTTCTGTTCATTGAGGAGCAAATCCCTCAAAACAAACAAATGCATTGACTCATGAACATATGACAACGGTGTGTGTGTGTGTGTGTGTGTGTGTGTGTGTGTGTGTGTGTGTGTGTGTGTGTGTGTGTGTGTGTGTGTGTGTGTTAAAACAAATATTTATTTCCCTTAAACTAAATTACTATCTAGATTTTTGTTTAAGTATTTAGAAAAGCCTTGTGCAGTAAAAAAAAACCTCTTTTATAAATTAGTCTTGCTGACGGTGGACAGTGAACATGGATATTTCACCTTTGTACCAGATACAGCAGCCAAATGTGTTCTAACTTTGTTAACATAATGTGTGTCGTTATCACAGTAAATTCTTTCTTGTGTATCCCGAACCTCGGTATTATGTCTTCGTCAAGGCTTTTGCCACTGTTTAAAGCATCTGGTTATTTAGTTAAAAATACTTCAGTCTATTTTGAAAACACATCCATAATCGTTTAGACCTTCTTTTGGTTGAGTTCAATAAAAGCATGCAAATATATTGAAAAGAATAGATATTCTGGTTCTGTCAAAAACTTTATTTGAGTGATTAGCAAAGCTGTAAACACCTTCTTTGCCCATAGATACCTCCCTCCTGTTTGAGACATGATTCAACCCATGACTCAAAAGGGCTGCATATCTATATAATAATCACATTTAGGCAAATACCAATCCACCTTCAGGAAACCTCCAGAAATCATATCTTTTCAATTTGAATGATCTTTAGTGTTGAATTTTAAAAGTAAATAAGTCAATATCTTAGTTTCAAATGAGGTTGTAGAAGCAACACTGCCATGCATGGAAGGTGTCTCGCAGGTGACATGTAAGCGATTTTGTTCTGCAGGAGCTGGACTGCTGCTGCATGTATTACTTTAAGTGTTAAAGGTCTGAATAATACTATCGGTGCAGACAGTTTGCACAGCCATCGAGGCTGCCATTAACTTATCATGTGCTATCATAAGTTTGTCATGAATTCATTTCGACAGAGGTTCTCCCAATTCAGCATAATTAGGGACCCAACTTCTGCAGAAATTAGTCATCCCCAAAAATGACATCCTTTGTCTTTTTGTTTTAGGTTTTGATGCTTTCAAAATGGCTTCAGCTTTATCTGAGAGAAGATGGTAGGCTTTCCACAATACCCCCAATTCTAAAACGTGACATTACCCCAGTAAAGATTAGTTATTCTTATTTTGGCTGTAAGGCTTTAAAGAACATACTCACATTTTTTTCTCTGGCCCTGAGTAAAGGACAGCGTGTCCGTACCTTGTTTGTTTTTGTTCTCTAAATTGCGAAAGCCACTTCTATCTTTCTTTTTGGTCGCTGCGTAATAGACTGTGGTGGCTAGGTGTAAATCAGGGGTCAAAAACCTTTTTGGAACCGAGAGATACTTCGAGGTACAAAATAAACCGAAGGGCTACTTGTTTGATACAAACTTCCTGAACAACAAAGTTGCACAGATCACCTTTTAATTATCCTCTATGTGAACTGTCTGATCACATATCAATGTTAATTATTCCTCACAATAATTATTAACAATTTCCACAACAATGATGGTAGGAAAAACATGTTTTTATCACTTTGTTAGAAAAATGTAAATAATATTATATCCGTGCAAAAATAACTAATATTTAGTTACTACTAAATAGCTTATTGTGGAAAACAATACACTATTTTTTTGCAAAACAAAACAGAATAGGTGCAGATGTGTGAGCATTAGGTTGCATCAGTGGCTCAGTGAGCTGCTTTCCTCTACACATCTTTAATAAACGGGGTTGTAGATTTGATACATACTCTCAAATAATGCTTAATGAGCTGAGGTCTGTTTTCTGATTAAAGACGCAACAGCAGAAAAGACCTCACGGATATCTCATGAAGATCGGCTTTTGGCAAAATGCCAAGAATCGGCGAGTTGCCCGAAAAAAAATCATGGTGCCGCTCCCACTCCGTGGACTCACCACCCGCGGAGAGGACCATCGGGGTCGGGTGCAGTGCAGACCGGGCGGCAGGCCAGGTGGAAGACCTGGGCGAGCCGATTGCCGGCAGCATGGACTAGCTCTAGGAACGTGGAACGTCATCTCGCTAGCGGGGAAAGAGCCGGAGCTGGTGCAGGAGGTGGAGCGGTACCAGCTAGATATAGTTGGGCTCACCTCCACGCACAGCAAGGGCTCTGGAACTAAGCTCCTGGAGAAGGGTTGGACTTTGTCCTTTTCTGGAGTTGCCCAGGGTGAGAGGCGCCGGGCGGGAGTGGGGATACTCACGAGCCCCCGGCTGAGCGCCGCTATGTTGCAGTTTTTTCCGGTGAGCGAGAGGGTCGCCTCCCTGCGCCTCTGGGTTGCGGGGAGTAAGGCTCTGACTGTTGTTTGTGCTTATGCACCGAACAGCAGCTCAGAGTATCCGGCTTTCTTGGAGTTGGTTGGAGGGGTCCTGGAGAGGGCGCCTCCTGCCGACTCTATAGTTCTCCTGGGAGACTTCAACGGTCACGTGGGTAATGACAGTGAAACTTGGCGGGGGGTGATTGGGAGGAACGGCTTGCCCGATCTGAACCCGAACGGTGTTCTGCTGTTGGACTTTTGTGCTAGCCACGGTTTGGCCATCACAAACACCATGTTCGAGCATAAGGTGGTTCATAAGTGTACTTGGTACCAGAACACCTTAGGCCAAAGATCAATGATCCACTTTGTAATCGTATCATCTGATCTGCGGCCGTATGTCTTGGACACTCGGGTGAAGAGAGGAGCAGAGCTGTCAACTGATCACCACCTGGTGGTGAGTTGGATCAGATGGCGGGGGAGATGTCAGGAAAGTCCTGGCAAGACCAAACGTGTTATGAGGGTGAACTGGGAACGTCTGGCTGAGGATCCTGTCCGGAAGGTCTTCAACTCCCACCTCCGGAAGAACTTTTCATGCATCCCGAGGGAAGTTGGGGACATGGAATCCGAGTGGACCTTGTTCAAAGCCTCTATTGTGGAAGCTGCCGCCAGGAGTTGTGGTCGGAAGGTCGTCGGTGCCTGTCGCGGCGGTAACCCAAAACCCGGTGGTAGACACCGGGGCTGAGGGAAGCCGTCAAGCTGAAGAAGGAGGCCTTTCGGGCCTGGTTGGCCCAGAGGTCTCCTGAAGCAGCTGACGGGTACCGGCAGGCTAATAGGGCTGCAGCTGCGGCGGTTGCGGATGCTAAAACTCAGGCATGGGAAGAGTTCGGGGAGGCCATGGAGAAGGCCTTTCGGTTGGCCTCAAAGAGGTTCTGGCAAACCATCCGGCGGATCAGAAAGGGAAAGCAGGGCCTACCCCAGGCTGTTCTCAGCGGGGGAGGGGATCTGCTGACTCGGACTGGGGACATCGTCGGACGATGGAAAGAGCACTTTGAGGAACTCCTAAACCCGGCCAACATGTCCCCGGGGGAGGGGGCAGCGCCTGAAGACCTTGGGGTGGGTGCACCCATATCTCTGGCAGAGGTCACTAAGGTAAAAGAGCTCCTTGGTGGCAAGGCACCGGGGGTGGATGAAATCCGCCCTGAGATGCTGAAAGCGCTGGACATTGCTGGGCTGTCTTGGCTGACACGCCTTTTCAGTGTCGCATGGGGGTCGGGAACAGTGCCCATGGACTGGCAGACCGGGGTGGTGGTTCCCATCTTCAAGAAGGGGGACCGGAGAGTGTGCTCGAACTATCGTGGTATCACACTGCTCAGCCTCCCGGGAAAAGCTTATGCCAGGGTGCTGGAAAGGAGACTCCGACCGCTTGTCTAACCTCGGATTCAAGAGGAGCAGTGCGGATTCCGTCCCGGTCGTGGAACAGTGGACCAACTCTTTACCCTTGCGGGACTACTGGAGGGGTCTTGGGAGTTTGCCCAACTAGTCTACATGTTTTCCCTCTTGTAGCGAACACTTTTATATTTCTCTTTTTATTTAGTGTCCCCAGGCCAATGACTTTGTGTGTTTGTGTTAATACAACCTGGTCAGCCAAAGCCTGGTCAGCCAAAGCCTGGTCAGCCAAAGCCTGGTCAGCCAAAGCCTGGTCAGCCAAAGCCTGGTCGGCCGCGGCGGCAGGAAAGAGAGGGTGGAATGGAGTGTTCGGAGGTGTTGCTGCTGCAACAAGGGGAGCGAGAGAAGGGGCAGTATACTGGGGAGGAAGGGGACGTCTCCCCCACACTACTTCATCTATATTCTCACAAAAATGTACACTTGAAAACAGTTCAGGAGACTTAGTCATGTTTTGTTCACACATCTCTACCTCTATCTTGCGCGATTTTGCCTCTTTTAACCACAATTTAAAACAATTTCAAAGTTGGTGTTATCATAACACCACGTCGTGGCTATTAATAATTAAAAAAAAAGGTTATCCATGAAATGGGAGAGGTTGGGACAGTTGTGGTCATGCCAAACACAATAGAAATCAAGAATACAAAACTGGGCCTGGCTAACTACCTCTGCAAGAGAAACAAACAACATGGCTTCACATGCTTCTATAAACAATGTTCTACCAAAACACCATCCAATAACCTATTGTTTCTAGACAGAAAATACTTACTTGATTACACAAATGTACAGGGTTTAGGCAGCCTTCTTTTAAATGGGTCTCACTCAGCTGATTGGTCAGCTTGCGTTCAGGGACCCACGTGCAGCAGGATTGGCTAATCACTCGATTGGCACCTGAAGGGAAACAAGGGGGGAGGGAAGAACATGCAACACTTAACAGGCCCCAACATGGGCGTGTGTAAGCAAACAAACCATCTTTAAATATGCCTCTCAGCTCAAGTTTAACCCCTGAATCAAAAAACGGCGGATGATGAAAAAAGGGACAGAAGTAATATGAGTCCCAATCCCAATCTCAACCCTTATGGACTGCTCCCGCCAAGTCCTTGAGTGTTTCGGGGTGTCCCATTATCACATGGTGGAGTGCCTGAGGGCTCTGTGACAGACATGTTTAGCCCTTTATGAACCCTTTCCATAAGTCAACATTAGATGCTGACTTTGCCTAAAGGAATTACCCACATTGCATTGCAATGTGAAGTTAAACACACAGTGGCTGCGGTTGAATAGTCATTTTTGGTTTAAAACCTTCCTAACTGAGGGAAATTGTCAGGATCCCTGTCTAACCCATTGTGTTTACCTCTGTTCTCCCAGGGCTCCTTACCTCATGTGTCTGTCACCCCTTTGTTTGTTTTGTTTGTACCATGTGTTCGTGGTCCTGCCTCCAGGGTTCTTGGCCACACCCCAGAGCCAGGCACCGGCAGCATATCACCCTGGTCCTGCAGACTTTGGTTGTCAGTCTGTTGCGTCTACTACCCCGAGTATCCGTTGGCTGCCTCCCCCCACTCCACACCACCGTCTGCCACACCAGCGTCGAGCCACGGAGCCACGCTGAGATTTGCGCGGCTCAACGTCGGACCACGGGATTCACGTTGTACAACCGCTTATTCTGTGTCGGACCTCGGGCTCAACACGTTTTGGTTTGGGACTAAATAAATTGCTTTATCCTGATCTCTGTGTTCGTGTGGTCTGCATCTGGGTCTTAACATTGTGCTCCCGTGACAGAACAGACTGACCAACATGGACCCAGCGACCGCCGGAGCAGTCACCCTAGCTGGACACAGCGCCCTGCTGGCCGAACACCAGCAAATGATCAAGGAAATGGCTGAGACTCAGAGATCCATGGCAGCGGAGGTTTCTCAGATTGGCTGCATCGTCCAAGACCTGGCGCGAAAAGCCAACCATCCGCCTGCTCCAACACCAGCCCCTCTTCCTCCCGACCCCACCCTGCCGGTCCGCGAGTCCCCCGTTCCATCTCCGGATCCATACGACGGTACGCTGGGGAGGTGCCGGGGCTTCCTGTTCCAACGCCGGCAGGTGTTCGACCGTCAGCTTCTGACTTTTGCCTCGAACCGAGCCTCGGTGTCGTACGTTGTGGGACTACTGCGGGGGAGGGCCTTGGACTGGGCCACCAATACACTGAGCATCGACCAACCCAACGTCGTGGACTACATGACCTTCGTGGAGGATCTTCGGAGGGTTTTCGACCACCCAGTAGACTCCGAGGATGCCGCTCAGCGCCTTCTCCGCCTGCGACAGGGTCAAGCAAGTGTAGCAGAGCACTCCGTGGATTTCCGCATTCTCGCCACTGAGTCCGGGTGGGGAGAGATGGCGCTCAGGGGCGTGTTTCTGCACGGGCTGTCTGAAGCCGTCAAGGACGAACTGGCCACCTGTAATAAGCCCAGTTCGTTGGAGGAGTTGATCAAACTCACGATAGGACTGGACAATCGGATGCGGGAGAGACGACATGAACGGAACTACAAGTCCCAGCGAGCGGGGTCCGGAATGTCATCGCCCAGCTGCCGCCCTCGTGCCCCTGCACTAGCCTATCTGGGCGAGCATAGAGGTCCTCAGTCCTCAAGCCCACCCCCCTCTTCCATCTCAGAGGTGGAGCCTATGCAGCTTGGCCGCACCCGTCTCTCGTCACGAGAGAGACAAAGATGTCTGGGAGCCGGTGAGTGCCTGTACTGTGGCCAACTGAGGCATTCTATTTCCTCCTGCACAGTTCGCCCAAACGGAGGTGCTCACCAGTAACGGTTGGGATACTGGTGAGCAAACCTGAACCTTCTTCTCACTCGCTACCAAGACTGTTGTTGCCTGCGTCTCTCTCGTTACATTCCCATTCACACTCCCAATTGGCTTTGGTTGATTCTGGGGCAGAACAAAACTTCATGGACTCGGAGTTTGTGACCAGAGCCCAGATTCCTGTGGAGACAGATGGCCCGCTGGTGGTCAATGCCCTGGATGGCAGGTTCCTGGCCAAAGTCACCCATCGAACTCAGCCGCTGCAGCTGAGAACCTGTCTTGTAACCACAGGGAGAAACTTCAGTTTTATGTTTTTTCATCGCCCCAAAACCCTCTAGTTTTGGGTCATCCGTGGCTCTCCACTCATAACCCTCAAATTGACTGGGTGGCAGGGAGGATTGCTGCATGGAGTCCCTACTGCCATGCTAACTGTCTAGGGTCTGCGCTACCTCCTGAAAGACGTCCACAGGGCAACCTCGTGCCTAAACCTGATCTCACTGCCATTCCCACGGTCTACCACGACATCGGGGAGGTGTTTAACAAGACCCGGGCTCTCTCCTTGCCGGTTAACCCCGGCAGAGGCAAATTATGATGTTGGAAACCGTGAGTTGCTGGCAATTAAACTGGCGTTGGAGGAATGGCGACACTGGCTGAAGGGAGCAGCCCAAACATTCGTGGTTTGGACGGACCACAGGAACCTAGAGTACATCCGGATGGCCAAGAGACTGAACGCCCGCCAAGCACGGTGGTCGTTGTTCTTTGGGCGTTTCGATTTTACCATCTCTTACCGTCCTGGCCACAAAAATACAAAACCTGACGCTCTATCTCGCCAATTCTCTCCCAAGGAACATTCTCCCTGTCCTGGCACCATTCTCCCGGCGACTTGTGTCGCGGCCTCTCTTACCTGGGAGATCGAGTCTGTTGTACAGGACGCTCTTCGGACCCAGCCAGACCCTGGAGGTGGACCTCCAGGTCGCCTCTTTGTTCCTTTGCCTGCACGCTCCCAAGTGCTCCAATGGGCACATCCAATGTGTCGGACCTCGGGCTCCACACGTTTTGGTTTGGGACTAAATAAACTGCTTTATCCTGATCTCTGTGCTCGTGTGGTTTGCATCTGGGTCTTAACATTGTGCTCCCGTGACAGAAATGACCTGGAAGTACCGAAGTGGCCGCCATGATAAGTGCCGGTCGAATTCTCTAAACGCAAAGGAAAGGAGCTTCATGCCTCCTAACTTAGCTCCTTTAGCTTAGGAACCACTGGACCTTCCTTAACAAAAGGAAAGGAGGTAATGCTGACCCACAATCCCTTGTGGCTGCAACATTTAAACGTTTCATTTGGCCGTTCACGAAAACAAACAATCATGTAAATAATAAGTCGCGTAACTTGTAAATACTTTCAATAATCTGTTAAACCGGATGGAAAACTATGAACGTTACGTTGCTGTTGCTGAACACGGCTGTAAAGTGATGAAACAGCTATATTTGATATTCTTTCTCTGGTGTTGAACTTCAGCTTTAGCCCTCATTCTTTTATTTTACTTTAGTTACAGAAGCTTTAATGAAAGAGTTAAACTGGTCGAGCTCTTCAGCCTGACTCATGTTTATAATTATCATCTTTTTAATCAACTATTTTGTTACATTACAATAAAGCACTATCAAGTTGTGTGGTGTTTCATAGCACTGCATATTGTTTAGATCAGATTATAATCTGCATATAAACATAACAACATAAAGGGATATGAGACACACATATGACACACATCGTTAGTCGGATAGCGTATTTAATTCAGCAGGTTTAAAACTGAACAGAAACAATTTAGTAGCTTTGTACTCTGTGTGAAATCCCTTGGTTTCACTTTTTATATTCCTTCGTTAATTTATATTCCAACCTCGTTAATAAAGTATGATATGAACCGGGTTGTTTAATCATCTGCAACACTGTAAGAACAAAGATGAAGTATTTCAGATGCTTTATTAGCTTAGCGAAAGTGGAGTCGGATTCTCTAAACACCGCGGTTGTCTTTTCCTAACTCCTCATGAATTCTCCTTGCCATCTTTCCTTGACCTTGTGACGTTTCCACAGAGGTCAAGAAAAAGTGCTTAGGGTTAGACGTTAGGAGGTGATTATTTGACTATTCGACCGCAGCCACAGTTTATCATCTCGTGAGGTAGACGTTCAAATCAGTGAATAAAACGAATAAAATAAATACACAATTGACACCATATTTTTTTCACGTGATGTTGCAGCAAAGCGCTGTCCCATTCTTGTCTCCACAAGCTCGAGCCCTCACAGACTACACTCAATCAGTCAGCAGTTGACGTCAATGATTACCTGAGGGATCAGTGTTTGAGGGTTGAGGGTGGAGATTGTGCTTCAGAACGTCTCAGACTTCCTCACAGAGCAAGCCAGTTTGAATTAGAGAGAGGAGCAACACGTAGGCTACCAATCCTCTTGAAACCCTTGAGCCAAGCACAAGCATAATGTCCTCAGCTGACTACATTCAGTACTGCGGCATTATCTTACCATCTCTGGCGCACAGCGTGGAGAGCTTGCAGTTTGCTGAACATTTCTCTGTGGATGACTCCGATGTGTTTGCTGTGACTTACCCCAAGTCAGGTAGAGTATTCGTTTCTGGATCAACTTTTTCTTTTCAGCTGCTCCACTATTCCCTTGAAGATGCAGCAGGTTTGAACCAGTTTCGTGGACACAAACCTGTTTACACATACAAGGAGCAAGCATGTTGAAAATTCTCCCGAAATGCAATATTAAAGTATGTGTTGGCTTCATATAACTGACGGATGACCGAGCATTGGACATGTTTTTTCTGCCTTCAATCACCACATATTGTCCAGGTTTCATTCCTGTATGTGCTCAAAGCATCTTAACCTTGCAGATGTAATATTGGTATCAAGGCTGCCTGAGGGAGAGAATGTTTCTCTGTGTGTTGCACCTTTTGGTGCTCTGAAGTTTCTATATCTGGAGGCCTGGTTCACCCCGGAGTTTTACATGGGTTGTTTCCAGCCAATGGAGGAACTTTTAATCTTATTTCAAACACAACTAGAGAGGAGTATACAAGTTAGCAGGTTGAAATTAGCTTTTTTTTAAAATACAAATACACATAAATCAGATAACTGTCCTCTTTGCTTAGAATTTGATCAGGAAGAAGTACCGAGCTGCCTTCAGGTCGCGTTTGGAAAGTCCGGTGTAAACTGTTGTTTAAATATAATCTATATTTATCAGAATGGTACAACACAATAATAAGAAATAAACAATGGGAAGAGGTTGAAGATTGGTTGGTTGGTCATGAAGTTTCCGAATTATGAGTCTTCACGCGTGCGCCCAGATGTCAGTCGCAAAATTTCCCACGTACTTTAACGCACCAGCTTTCTCCGTAAGGTAGATCGCTCTAGTGGTCCGTCTGTTTTCACTTTGTTACTTTAGCAACAAAATGTCTTGTGAAGAAATGTATATGCTGTATCACGGGATTATGCTTCCGAAAGAGAGTCACTGCGGGGAGAGCTTGAAGTTTGCGGAGGAGTTCACGTTTAAAGACGACGACGTTGCAGTTGCCGTGTACCCGAAGTCAGGTCAGTGTTTCAGTGCATTATTATATAACCGCACCGTCGAGTGCAGAATGAAGCATACAGTCTTTAAAAGTAACCCGTGTGAGTGTATGTATGCGCGCGCTTCGTACATTTGTGTGCGCTCGCGCTTTAGGTCCAGTTTCTCTGACTTTGTGTCCCCAATCGCCAGACTTGGCAGAAGTGGAGTGTTTTCCAACTACACTTTTCCTGGAAAATGTTTATTGCACAATGTGGAATGTTACAGACTGCACACGTTTATTTTAAATTGTGTAAATGTTCCCTTGGAATTCTGCAGTATATACTTGAATTTTGCCCAATTGTTTCTATGTGTCAGTCAATGGGGGCAAATCTCCATTCCCATTTCAAGGAGCCCAAACGTGTTTGTTTTGTCCGGGCCAACAAACCAATATTTAATGTTCTGTCATATACAAGACATGTGACTTAAAACTATTGTGTTCTGTTGATTTTGGCTGTCTCTGTGGACGAAAAGCAGTATTATTTTTTTCTAACGCCAAATATTTAATGTTCTGTCATATACAAGGCGCCAAAGTCCATTTAAAAGAACGTCACATTTTACTGGAGCAGTGTCTGATCGTCTGCCCTGCTCAGTCCTGCCTCTGGTCCTCCCATGCCTCCCTTCCCTCCACTCTGGGCCTCCAGCAGCTGGGCGCAAAGCTCTGCTCTGCTTCTGGCCGGAGGAAGAGCTGCTGTCAGGCGCCAAGCTTTCTTCCTCCCAACGGCACTCCGACTGCAGCTCGCCAGCAAAGGCCACCGAGTTGAAGGGGTATCATCAGAGCTTTTTTCTTTTTTTCAGTTTGGGAGGAACCAATGACGAGCGTGCAAATAATTATATAGACATGAAGAAACTTCCTGATGGCTTAATTTATATGTTGCGCTCATACAGTGTCATTGTTTCATTATCATTTCAAAACTTCTCCTAACTTTAAAAATCCCAAAACGGTCTGATGCAAGTTGTGTAGGCTAGCTTCTTGTTATTTCTAATGTAGATGTGCATTGATTAAGTGGTTCCATTTCACCATTGTATGTCACGATGTGACAGTTATTGGTGAGCCACACTGACATGTTCAATTGGCGTGAGGATATATTTTTGAAGAAATATTTTTGAACTGTGCTCGATTGTGTGCTTGCTCAGAGTAGAATCCTCCAAGCATTACAATAGCTTCTCACAGAAAGACAAACACTGAACAAGTTGCGGACTGGGTCATTTCCAAGGGGAATTACCTCATTAGGGTAAGACAAGCACATGGTTTAGTGTGCTTTAAAAGGAATGTGCTCTTTTGCACATTCATTAATTTATTTTCCATACCTCCTTATTGCTATTCAGGCGCATAGGGACCAATGATTCACAGAAATGCCATTATCTTCAATGGCCATCACAAATATATATGGACACAATGCAAACGGGAACTGCTCATTGCTAATTTGACATCTTTTTTAAGTGTTGCCAAAATAGCCAAAAAGTGGGAGTTGTTCTTATGTGGACCATATATTGTTACTTCATCAAGCCTGCATGTGTATTTTACTTACAGTAGAAGTACTTGCAGCATGTTTTATCTGCCGTTTCATTCCTTTTTGCAGGTACCATCTGGATGCAGGAGATCCTCCCACTGGTTCTGAATGGGGGGGATCTGACGCCGATCCAAACCATTCCTAACTGGGACAGGGTCCCGTGGCTGGAGGAGAAAAGATTAGCACTGGTTGTGGATAAGTTGAAGTCTCCGCGGGGCCTGGTCACACATTTTCCTTACCACCTCATGCCCCCCTCTTTCCACGCCTCCAAAGCCAAGGTAAGAGGGCGGAGGCTTTGTGTGATCTCATCTGTGCATACTTGTACATGAGAAAACGCAGATGGAACCCCAGAGGTCAAAACAAGGCCATTTCATACAGTGACGTCAAGGTTCCTAAAGTTTTTCTCTCAGCAAAATGTACCCTTACTTAGAGTGTTTTTTTAGCCCCCTTCCAGAATAGCTGAAGTAGCTGTGTTGTCCCTGTGTCTGGTGCTAACACTACTTTTTCAGGGCCTCGTTTCCATAAATCCTGTTTAATACAAAAGACACCCGTTATGTATGAGTTTGTGTCTCTGCCGTAGGTGATCTATGTCATGAGGAACCCGAAGGACGTCCTGGTGTCTTCATACCACTTCCACAAGATGGCCGAATTCCTCGAGACTCCAGCAACCTTGGATGAATTCATGGAGAAATTCCTTGAGGGCAAAGGTCAGTTGTCTCGTACCACATAAGTAACTTGAAAAATGTTTGAACTCCAGCAGAGCGGTTCAGCATTCTGGTGCATCACCACGTGGACACATTTTTAGATGCAATTTCCACGAGAGCAGCGGTTGTGTTTATATTCTGTCGTCTATTGTCCGTGTTGTCTGCAGTGATGTTTGGAAAATGGACAGACCACGTGAAGGGCTGGACAAGCACGGATCTGGGGGACAGAATAATGCACATCACATATGAAGAAATGGTTCAGGTAACACTCGCCTGAACTCTCATGGGCTTCTGTTGCGATTCGTAAAGAAACTACAGGCCAGAGATGTTTGACTGTGAACGTCAAATGTCTTGTTGACCATTTTGCTAAACGGATCGACTCTTGCATCAGCAGCCGTGTGGTGAACCCCTCGCAGGATCTTTTTTTGTTACGTCCCTTTCCAAACAAAGTTCTTTTCAAACTGCTGTCTGGGCAACAATCCCAAAGTGTTGCATGTCTGGGATTACATGCTTAAAGTATCAAAGTTATTTTTTAACACAACTGCAGCAGCATCAGTTTATATACACGGGAAATCTTCAGGCACATTCAATCTAGGTCTCATGCACTTTATTACTCTAGTAATGCATGAAAAAACATAGGAAAATAAATACATGGAATAAATTAATTCAGGCGTCTGGTTGTGGCTTTACATGTATAGCATGTGTAAACGTTCCACGGCTGGTGCAGATAACATATAGATTTTTAAAATGGAAAAGTATTACATAAATATTTACATAAATGTGTCACTCTTTTAGGACCTCCCTGCAGCTCTCCGGCGCATTTCAGATTTCCTGGGCCGTAATTTGAGCGAAGCAACCATTCAGAAGATAGCAGAACATTGCTCCTTCAAGACCATGAAGACCAACAACATGTCCAACTTCAGCCTGGTCCCCAAGATGTATATGAACTCAGACATGTCTCCTTTCCTCAGAAAAGGTGAGGCACAAATTCAGATAAAATTGTTGTTTTTTTTTGGGCATTTCATGCGACTGTATGTGTTTTTTGTATTTGTTTTATATTAGGTATTGCGGGAGACTGGAAAAACCATTTCAGCCCAGAGCAACTGGCCAGATTCACATCGGTCATTCGCAAAGAGATGGAGGGTGAGATCTTCTCTCTGCCATGGAGCATGGACTGATCACTGACTGGAGCACAGTGGAAAAAGCTAGAAATGTAATCAAGGCAAGTAGGAAAATGATGCCAAATGCACCAACGTTCTTAGTCGTGTTTGGTTTGAATATTGGGCTTCCTAATCCTTAGCCATTAGGGTATCATGTTTCTTTTTGGGCATAGCCCTGAAGGCTGCTTTTCTTTATTTATCAAGGTGTTTGTTTTCCTTAGATCTGGGAACATCTGATTAACAGTGGCTGAAGCCTGGTCCCTCTAAAAGTCCATTTAGTGTTTGTGTGTGTGTGTGTGTGTGTGTGTGTGTGTGTGTGTGTGTGTGTGTGTGTGTGTGTGTGTGTGTGTGTGTGTGTGTGTGTGTGTGTGTGTGCTAAATGTGGCTTCACTCCTTTCTGTGTTGTGCCAGTGTAGCATCCACCTGCATAACTCTCGCAATACGCCAATTTAAGATACGTAGGTACGTAAAAACACATTTTACGTAGAGAGTGCAGGCGGAGACCACGTTACACACCTGGTTTATTAATCAACCATGTCTTTTCTTTTTCTCACAATTACCTCATCTTGTGAGGAAAGTCCTGGAAGGCAGTAAGAAAAATGATCCCCAATAGATTTGCAAAAGACTCACGTAATAATCATAAGCTTGCTGGGAAAAGTAAGTCTCACTAACTGGGGAAGCGCCCAGTATCTAAAAAAAATTTGGTTTGATGTAGTCTACAAACTTTGTGCGTTTGTGTTCTGCCTTCCAGTCGATCATATTCTTTTCCCAAATTACTATTGTGACTCTTTTGTTACAAATGTAAAAAAAAAGAAGGAATTAAGACAATTATCTCTTTATAACTGAAATAATTACTTCATGTGGGGTTCACTTTTGCAATAAAATCTTTTTCGAATCGATATTTTGTGTCTTTTGTTTAAATTGTTTCTCCACGCGACACATTTGAGAAACGGCCACAACAGCAACAATCTTTCTGCTAGAAACAGCCAGAAACTCACGAGCCTTGTGAGTCTTACTGCAACCATTACTCATAACAAAGTATGTGTTGCCACCCTCTGGCACATACAAAGTATGTGTTGCCACCCTATGGAGCATACAAAGTGCTCTGACATTCAGTGAAAGGTAAAGCATCACGCGGGCTTTACTGTCATATCTGGCATGTCCCTTGTGGTCTTATGATATCAGCTTAGTGGAAAATGAGAACTAAATGGACAGTATACCCATTCTGTTTCTGATTTATTGTATTCGGGGAGAAAGTCTAACTAAACGATGAGTGCAGGTTTTCTTTCTTTTCTTTTGGAATAAAAGAAAACATACCTGAAGACCGAAGTCAAACATGTTTAGACGCGTTTGCTTGAGAGACATTGTTTAATTCTCCCATAGCGCTGAATGCAAATGACACACACACACACACACACACACACACACACACATGGGTGTAGCACGTAATTATAAAACGTGAAATATAGAAAGCAGAATTCCATTGACGCCAAAGTCAAACAAATCTTGCAGACGATCGCTTGGTCACTTTAAACATATCTGATTCCACCAGTAGATGGCAGCATCACATCATCACTGTTTCTGTTCATTGAGGAGCAAATCCCTCAAAACAAACAAATGCATTGACTCATGAACATATGACAACGGTGTGTGTGTGTGTGTGTGTGTGTGTGTGTGTGTGTGTGTGTGTGTGTGTGTGTGTGTGTGTGTGTGTGTGTGTGTGTGTGTGTGTGTGTGTGTGTGTGTGTGTGTGTGTGTGTGTGTGTGTATTTATTTACAGGGACATGGGAGTCTGTTTTTTTGTGCAGCTGCGTCTGCTTTTATTGACACATTTAAATGAGAAACTGTCTTGCTGGAGATCTAAAAAAAACAAACAATATTCCCTTTTATTTTGCTGGAAAACATGCTTTTTGGACAAAACACTACAAAAAGACAATTTTACGAGGATCAGCTATACAGCCACACAGGTGATACGCTGTAGAATTATTACAAGGCAAAACCCTCGTATTCTACCAATCAAACTAATATTTGGTTCCTTGTAGCCATTAAGTCAAGTAGATGTCAGATGTTTCATTATACTTGGTTTGGCAATAGCAAAATAAAATAAATATCATTTGATAAGTGATAAACGAATTTACTCTGTTTGACCACACTGATTCACTTCTTAACTTCTAATTACAGCTCACTTAAATCATTTGTGTGCAAGTTGTTCTACTTTTATCTTCAAAAATCTATCTACAAAAAAATACTATTGCTACTACAAGTCCAGTGAAGTTATCCATAATACATAACTTAACAAATTTCTCTTTAAACTTCTCTATAGCACATCTATGTGGCGCTGCGGCTCCTGGCTGCAGTTATGTCTCCCTATTGTTTCAGAAGCCCGTCTCTCTTCCTGTACGCATGACACTACACACGTGCCTATTGGGTGTTTGGGTGGGTGTGTTATTTTTGGGGGGGTGGGTGACGTATGAGTAGCGCTGCAGAGTGTAAGAGGATGTGAGCAGGCAATCCCATAGTGCAGTGTCTCATTGATTCCATGGACACTTAGGCTGGGTTGCACCAACAAGGATTTACTCTAAACCAGGTTTTTCTTTTAATCCAGTTGCAATAAACTTTAAACCTAGTTTAATCGTAGTTTACAATTAATCCTTCGTTAATGTTACCCTTTGGCAATCTCTCTTTAATCTCAAATTAAATCTAGATTAAAATCTGATGCACCAGTCATTTTTAACCTCGTCCAAACCTGGATTAGCAGTTATATTTAAACCACCCCTGGAGGAGGTTTATCTCTGTTTTATTGACAACATAGCTGCATATCTTTGCTGGACGGGGTTAGAGGAAACTGTTCCTCGCAGGAAAATTAGAGATAGGTTAAACCCAATTGAATTTCATGACAATGAGTTTTCACAGCGGTATAGATTCACAAAGGGGTCTGTCATATACCTCAATGGCCAGCATTTCTCCAGCTTCGCCGTTTTCAAATTGACTACTCCTCTCTTTCGCCATATTTTTTCTTGGCTTTAGCCTTGAGGTTTTTCCAACAGTCTTTCACTTGTGCCCTGTTCCTCGTCTCTTTGATACCTATAAAGCCATTGAAGCGCTCAGCTAACCGGACCCAGTTCCTCTCTCATGTGCTGCTGTCAGTGCTCTCATCCTTAATTGTTCCACTAAACTCCTCCATTAACTCGGTCAGCGACATCTTTTCAAATGTTGAAAAGTTTGACCCTCTTTGACGGGCCATAATAGCTCGCTAGCTGGCTAAAGTGACAGAGTTTATTAGCTATAGCCGCTGTAGCGATCGGTTGCATTTTGTTTACATTTTGTTGGAATCCATCATTGCGGGAATTGAACATAAGGTAATCCTGTTTTAACCCTTTTTTAAACTGGTTTAACTAATCCAGGGTTACAATTAAGATGTGCAACACACCTCTGATTAATTATTAACCAGTTTAAACCTAGATTTACTGGATTTACTCTAAACCAGGATTAATTTAATCCATGTTGGTGCAACCCCGCCTTAGTTTACATTTGTCAGTTCAACAGTAGGATAGATTCAACATAACGACACAATGTGAATTTACATGGCACTTCTGGATGATGTTTGAAAATAACAGTTACTGTTCTCTAATTTACTTCAGTGATCCTTAATGAATTAATTTGAGCTTCAAATTGTACACATCCTTGTAAATGTAATATTCATTTTGAGGTTGCATTGGTTGTTAATACTGTAGAATCGCTCCTTAGAGTGTGTTTGTGTTTCCCTCCCATCTATCCATCTCGCCCTCCCCCGAGTTCTGACACTACTTCAATTACATGTTGGCCTTGTGTGTGTGTGTGTGTGTGTGTGTGTGTGTGTGTGTGTGTGTGTGTGTGTGTCTGCTAAGGCAGACGATGTGGTGCCTGCCCGAGAACACCCAGCTCGCCGTCGCCTTGCGCCGACTGGTCCTGCCCTGGGCTGCCCACAGGATGCTAGCCTGCTTTGATGCCCTCTCCTCATCAGTATACTGTAGACATACACACTCACACAAGAAAGCCAATAACTCCTCAGAAGATCCTGTAATCTTTTTTTTTACACTGTAACACAAGTCTTCCTAAATCTGTTGACTTCCTCCACCCGGTAAAATGCTCACATCTATCCCATGAAGCTTCAGTCCGAGACAGACAAATGTTTTTGATCAGTTGCAGTGTTTGGTACAGGCTGCTCGGGTCCAGCGGGTATGACGTTCAATCTTTGGTCTTCTGCCACATGGAGAGAGCATTGTAACTGGTACCTTTATTCATCAATTAGCCTATATCTATAAACCATTGCTATAAACCATTCCTTGATTAGTTTCGCACAAAGGTTTTGTCCAAAAGTAACAAAATCCACTCGTCGTCATCTCTAAATCCGTATAACGTCGCACAAACTGAACAGATAGTGCAACGATATGTGCATTTCTTGCTCAGTGGCAGTAACTAGATTCTCCGCTGGTAGCCTGTCAACAGCTCCCAAGCCGAGTAATGGTTCGAGTCTGACACATTTACTTTTGATAACATGTGTAATTGGCGTTTTAACACCTTTGTGCAGACTAAACAAACAAGATAACGTGTTTATTAGCGCCAGTAACAGAGCAAGGCTAGCAGTTTTTCAGTGTCCCCTTCTTTAAGCTAGGTGAAGCTAACTGACTGGTGGCTCCATCTACATTTAAAGTGGAAAATGAGCCACATCTTTTCATATATAAAGTATATACAGTATTGTTCCCATTAAACCTGCAGTCCTCTAAGCTGACTATTTCATCCATGATGTTTCTGAAACATTTGCATAGCTAAATCCCCTGAGCTCGATGTCCTTGTTACATACATACAGCCCTCAGCCAGCCTCCCCAGGGTCATATAGGCTGATGTAGACATCTGCAGATGTGACCAGTGATAACATACAGTGCCACATCCAAACATCCTCTCCTCCCTTTTTGTATGGTACAAGAAAATCATTAAGGACACTGATGCACCATCGCCCTTGTATGCTTTATTGTTGTATACAGTACATGGCATTATGTCTGTGTTTCTTCAGAATTATTCAACATTTTTACATTGTTGCAGGACTTACTGTTTTGTATCAAGCAGAAGGGATGTACTGTCCTTATTTTTCTTAATTATTCTTGCACGTTTTCGCTATTGATGCTCCAGAATATATTTTTGGAACATGAATTTGGATTTATTAATAATAATAGTACGATTGCTTCGTCCTTAATTAAAAATGTTGTAATTATTTACTTCATACTTCATCTGTGTGACATTTGTCTCGATGAATTCTTTACTGGTGAACAAAGGATTTTCCCTTCTTGAACTCAGGTCATAATGTTTTAGACTTCAACAACATTTTGTTTTTATTTGAATTTTATTCAGCCTCTATTTATCTAAAATCTCTTTTTTGAGGGACTCCTGACCAAGATGGTGGCCTAACAAGTTGCACATAAAAAACAGTGGACTTTAAACAGCAAAAGATTTAAAACAAAATAAGAAATGTCATGTTTAAAATAGGTGCAACAGATTCATCCTGTTTTTACAATTTTCCATTCATATTACTGTTTCCATACCATCCCTTCCATCCCTCCCTCCACTGTCTACATGCCCTTCATCCTCTGTCTATTCACTATGAATGCACCAACAATACTGTCATCCACCATGTTCCCCCCAGACAGAGGACGTGAAAGGTTAAATTCAGCCATGTGAACAGGTAAGTAGCATTTGCGTACATCTGAATAACTTACATTTCTCACACACACGTGCACACACACAGAGACACAGACACACGCACATTCTTCAGTCACGCCCCACCCAGGGTGTCTGCAGTTCCGGGCCGTGGGGCAATTAGCAGTAATGGCAGGAAACTAGTTAGTGTTATCTGCTGCCTTGGCGGCCTCAGCAGGCACTGACAGAGCCTGAGCCGGTCACGTAGAGACACAGACAGACGGGCAGAGAAACTGGGAGGGAGGAGTAGGATGGGCTGGATGGGTCAAAGGGCCAGAACCCACAGACAAATGTCCTGAGAGGACCTCCATATTACTCACCTGCTGGGCTTCATCTTAAATTAGACAAGAGACTTGAGGGAACCAGGATAGATAGTGTTAAGTCACATATTGTCTGTTGTGAGTAAAACCTAAATGCTCTTTTTTGTTGTTTCTTCCTTACTGAGAGACATCATTCGTCAGTCTGTGCTCATTAGGACTCGGCACAACTATAACATACACACTTAAAACACAATCAATCAGCAATATATAAACCAGCAAAATGTCATGTAACTATTTTGAGTAACAAGATGACATAATATCATGTGCCACTGCAGCTCCTGGCTCCGGCTCCTGGCTGTAGTTCTAACGTCTCCCTATTGTTTCAGAAGCCCGTCTCTCTTCCTGTATGCATGACACTACACACGTGCCTATTGGGTGTTTGGGTGGGTGAGTTTTTTTTTTGGGAGGGGGTGGGTGACGTAAGAGTAGTGCTGCAGAGCGTAAGAGGATGTGATCAGGCGAGCCCAAAAAAGACCAAAGAAAATAAACACATTGAAATCCCAGAATGACCCTCAGACATAACAGTCACGTCGGTTTGAGCAGCTGCGGGTCGCATCGTCAGACTGGCAGCTTCACATGGATGCAAGCGTTCATGATCCACTGTGACCGTATCCACGCAGGATTGTTCTTGTACATGTGCATGTTGAGTATTTCAAAGATTTAATAAAAAGTAGTCATACGAGGGGATCGTCCTGGAGCTTAGAATGTAGCTAATGCTAATATATATATATATATATATATATATATATATATATATATATATATATATATACACACACATATATATATATACATATCAAACTGGTTATTAATATACGGAGTGGAGCTTCTAGTCATGTGATGATGCAGTTGAAAATAATACCTACAGCCTTAGTTTTATAAGCTGACACATTTTAGTTTGTTCCTACATTGTCTTTAAAAAATGAATCAACAGGTTGCGTTACTCAAACTAAATGGATACATTTCTTTTTTTATCCTTTTTTTTTACAAACTTTTATCATTTATCTTGTTTCTATCGCACTGCAAGGGAACAGAAAAACAGACCAAGGGATTTTTGTATTGAACAAAAACTGCATGATTGGAAGATTTCTATCTTATATAAGTCAGACTATTGAAGCCACATTTTAAAGGTACTGAATATGAGATTGGGAGTGTTTAGTTTCTCCCTGAGTGGCTCTCAACATGGTGACTACTAAGCCAGTGGCTCATAACTAACAGAGTCATCAGTACTACGGCAAACACCTGAGGGGGAAGCGAAGGGCGCTCGGCTTCAATGATGATGACAATTATATGTTTTGGTGAAATAGAAAAACAGAAAATAGAAAAAGAGGGAGGATTTACTGAGTGTGTTTTTGTATGAAATCTTCACTTTTCAATTCATTAACTCACCAAGGAGTTGATGGAAAGGATAACAAAAGGCTCAACAAAATAACTTCTTACATGTCAATGTAAAAATATCTGTTTAAAAAAAGCTCAAACTTTCCAAACATAGATACTTTACTCGTCAGTTCCTGGGAAAAAAAGTTAATTCATAAAAAATAGGCAAATGACTGACAAGCATAACAGACTGTTTTAATGATGTCTGCTAAATGAGAGGCCGCATGTGTTTGGAAGAAAACATCCTTAACGGAAACTCTAGTAAAATATCAGCTGCTCGCTGTGTTTGACATGCATTCATTCAGTCGTCAGATGGCATGCAAAATAAACTAAGTCAAATAAACAAAGCTCCATTCTGCTAAATATTGTTTGTATTCTTTAGCTGGTATAGGGTCAACAACTTCCCCTGCACTTCAAAATGTCAATAGAAACTTTCCCCATTGTACGTGTAAGACATATGTTATTTATGTCAATGTTTGGTCACTAACAAATCTAATTTAAAACAGACTGGAGCGGATTGAAGGGTCTAAATTCATCTGAGCAGCGTGTAAGAAGGGAAAAGTAGGGCCAATCCAGAAACTCATTTGACATGCTGCTTGATTTTGTCTACAAATAAGACAGTTGATTAGTCTAAGCACACATGTAAAGATGCTTGGTTTCTAGACAAGCTGACTGCACACCAGCCTACCATCTGTCTTCCTACTATTGTTGTTGCTGATTGTATTTTGAATTTCAGTGACTTACAGTCACAATGACTGAGGCTGGCTTCAGATGACAGATTGATGAATGACTGAATGTGTGTGAGTGAGTACTTTAAAATGGCTAATTTTAGCTTTAGATTTAGCTCTAGATTTAGTTTAGTTTCAGTTCTCACACTCGTTTGTTCGTCCTCACTCGATTGTTGTTGCAAGACTATAATTTAATTGGAGCGATGGGACATCTGCAGCTGGATCAGCCAGAGTGGACTCAGATGTTTAGATGAAAGATCTGATGGCGACCTCAGGATTGTTTAGACTGCCCAACTGTTTGATGAGGGACATGGCTTCAGCTGAAAAACCATCTCTGACCTCCTGCTCATCTTTCTGTGGGTATAGTATAGTAGTATGGTATAGTTCATCCTGCCCGTGCACTGCAGACACACAGATGTTAGAAGACTGTGTCTATCACCTGTCTGGGGCCTCCGCTGATCTACTATGAGTTTCCTGTGTGGCTCAAGAGGCCAGGAAGAGAGGAGCACAGAGCAGGAAGTAGTCGGGATCACTCCCATTATTAGCTGAAGACGGTGCGGGGGTCTGGCAAAAGGCTTGACCGGTCCAAAATATACACAACACAGCAAAAACACACTCTGTGCACGCACTCACGGTGCACAGGAGGAGAACCCACCGCAGTGTTTGTTTATTAGTTGTTTATGTGACAACAATGGTTGGCGTAAACAGGTTTAGATGACCTCGGGGCGTCTCTTTCACTGTCTTCTCTGTGGATAAATATACGCAGGATAAATATAGATAGATGCTGGCTTGCTGTCACTTTCACATTGATAACAATGGAGAATATAGAGAAGTGAAGTTTTTCTTTTGTTTAGAGTCGTCCGGTCTGACACTATTTTAGTAACAGTGATTGTGTGAGCACACATTATGGCTCTGCGTGCGAAGAATTGCACTGCACTGTTGCAGGATGGTTTTTTGCAATAACTAAAATATCCTGGTTGTATACATGTTTGTACTCTCAAGTAAATGTAATGTAATTTTATTCATTTTTATTTACAGTAAAGTGAAAGTTGTCATAAATACAGAGGGAGACATAGAAGGCTGCAACAAAGTGGGACTAAAGTAATCATGAAAACTATTCTGACATCCTGAAACATTTATTAACATTTAATACGTGTTTCGTGTCCATTCATTTATCTTCAAACAGAGAGAAACAATTTGTATAGACGCAGGTGTTTTACTGACTGTAAAGTGAAATTTGTGACCTAATATAATTATTTTATCCAAAACAACTGCCCAACAGTGTGAAAAGAAGATTTTACAATTCTGAGTCAGTCTATAATGTTTTCACCTTTTGGAGTTTGACTTTGAATTGATCTAATCAGTGTTTGAGTTGTGTGTACTCTAATCTTTTTCAATATTCACCCTGAGCCAGTTTTTAAAGGCACCACTGCAGCATAAAGCGACTTTAAAAGTGTCTGCACACTTTTAATGAGCCAGATTGAACCTTTCAACTCCACATTCACATCTAGCACTTCTGATGAATAACGATATTAAACTGTTTCGAGTTTATTTCAGGAAAGTAATATTTTGAAGAGAACACACACACACACACAATCCCTCCTCCCCACACACACACACATGAAACATGGTGGCGGCACTGCTCTTTGGCTTTTTGGTTTCCGCTGGGTGGAGAGAGGATGCGTCTGGCAGTGGCATCGCACACAAACCATTCTAGTATCACGTGTGCAAGTTAAGCACCGATTATTATCTTTTTGAGTTTGTCCTGCATCTTGACGTTACAGTAATACTATAGTGATGACATGGTAGCACTGTATTGGGAACAATGTTATGATTGTTCCAATTTTAGATTTATTTTCTTCACTACCAATACTTTAGTTTTTCATTCAGAAGGGAAATATTTAATTTCCTGTCAGCTGTGAGAAATTTGATTCATCATTGACCGTGGACGTAACTGGATTTATCAACGGGGTTATGTTTTACACTGTCTGGTGGTATCCTGTGTGTCCTGTGCTGCTTTAAGCATCCATCCATTAATTTTCATCCCCTTAGTCCGGGGTCGGGTAGCGGTGGCAGCATGCCCAGCAGCTCATTCTGGGGGATCCCGAGGTGTTCCCAGGCCAGCTGGGAGATATAATCCCTCCAGCATGTACTGGGTCTTCCCCTGGGTCTCTTACCAGTTGCACGTGCGTGCCCGTAAAACCTCTAATCCAGAAGGCACCTAAATTCGTAGTTAAAGGTAGTGAAAAAGCTCCTTAGTGACAAGATGCCGGGGGTGGATGAGAGCCTCTCTGATCGCTGAAATGAACAGTTGATTTGTTTGTTGTAGAACACGCATCTGAACAAGTTCTCCCATTAAAGACTCAAATCTCAAATAAATTGGATATGTGTTAGAGCCACTCCAATAAGTCAAAAACTGTCTTCCTTGGGATGCGTTTGGACTGTTGTTTATTGGACAGCTGATTGGCATCGATGAATTAGACAGCTGGTCGACATCGCTGATTGGACATCCTGATAGACATCGTTGAATTGGACAGCTGGTCGTCATCTCTGAACTGGACATCCCGATAGACGTCGTTGAATTGAACCGCTAGATCAACAACAACGCTGATCGACATCACTAATCGACATCACTAATCGACATTGCGTGATTCAAGAGCTGTTCGCATCGTGAAATTCAATAAGTGATTGACGTTGCTGGCTTTGAACAAGGAAGGTCAATCCCTGTTTCCAGGCTTCTATTTTCTTCTGAATCTAGGACTGTTGCAGTCAACCTGCATCCGTCCATAATTTAAGCAGAATATTGCAAACACCACTCATCCGAGCTCGGTCAAACTCAAAGGAACAATATGTCCGTGTTCAGTACACGACTATCCTGATAACCTCGCCGAATTTATCCGAAAGGGACAAACACTTATTGACACGTTTGTTTGTCCTGACTCCAAAAGCATCTTTCAGTTTGAAAATGTTGAATGTTTTGCCTTTGACCGCACAGTTTACTGCAGTTCAAGCTACATAAACCACTGTAGGCGTATCTGCATAGCAAGGATACTTGAAGGCATGCACACATACACACATACACACACACAGGTCTGTTTTATCTGCACAAAAGGAAGAGTGAGGGTTTGTTTTCTCCAGTCACGAGAGTCTGTCTCAGTCTCGCTCGCTCTTCCTGCCTGTCTCGTCCCCGTGTCTTCAGCTGTCACATCATTGTTTCAGTCCTTGTGTTACACGTAGCTGTTTGTGTCTACATTGTTTTTGTGTGTGTGTGTATATATATATATATATATATATATATATATATATATATATATATATATATATATATATATATATATACATATATATATATATATATATATACATATATATATATATATATATATACATATATATATATATATATATATATATACATATATATATATACACACACACACACACACACACACACACACACACACACACACACACACACACACACAAAGACACAACAATGGATTGTGTCTTTCTGTCTTGACTTTGCCAGTCGACCATCGTCTACTTGCATGTCTTTATAGGCTTCATCTGGTTTTTAGGTTTTTAACATCTGCCTTTGGGACTACAGGTGGAAAATAGCCTCTTAGCTAACTCTGGCACATTTAACTGTTTTTTTTGTTGTTGTAAATATGCACTCTCCTCTTATCAAATAAACCATTTTTAAAATAAAAGTATTGTCTGTGTGTATTTGTCTCAGTACACGTGTACCGTCCACTATCAATCACCCTGCTATTGTGTCCTTCACTGTTAAAGATTACTGGTTAAGGCAATAATTGATACTAAACCATTTAAGCTGATGCAGCTCTCGGCAGCAAAACCGCTCGAGCCTCACTCATGTTTTACTGACGTATACTGCAACAGAACATCTTTATTGTCATTAAGTCAAACGTTTTGTGGTAATGTGTTTTAAGTATGTGGCCGTTTTATTCCTGATCTATGTCAAAATGCACAATTAAACATCTAATTTGACTTAAATCCAGTTTAGGTGGCGAAGAAGGACTGTAACTGCAGCCAGCTGCTTTCCCTGCGTAGGTGAAGAAGACAAGGTATTCTGTCTGTCACACATTCAATTTAAAAAGTGTTAGATTTCAGGATGTATAATAGATCAATTGACCAAAACCCTCTGTGTTGAGTTAAAGAATAAGATGGAGCAGGCCAGAATGGTCCTCATAAGGACTGTAGCACGTCCTCAAAACATCTCTGAGTGACGATATAACGTTTGAGTATCGGTGTGTTGTTGTTGGCACGGCGGAAACGATGTAGACAAACCAATTAATACATCGCAAGAGTCAACAAGAAGTTGCTCAAAAGAACGTGATGTAGGGCAGCTGCCGCTGCTGTGTGTGTGTGTGTGTGTGTGTGTGTGTGTGTGTGTGTGTGCGCCCACCCTCGTTAATGGCCCTCGTTAACAGCCCTCATTATGAGCACACTCCAATCTAATGAGCCATAATAGCACCTCCTGATAATCAACTTGATAGGTGGCCCCATTGGACTCTCTACCCGTTTCATTGGCCGGTCGGACGGCGGCGTGGAGACACTGAGAGGCTATCTAGGGGCAAGTGGGAGGGGCAGGCTGGCTGTTGGCCAATAGAAGTGATAGGACCCAGAGGAATGCAACTTGACCGGCAACAAGCAATAACACTACAGGATGAAAGAGCAGTGACGTACGGTAAGACGTGGGATTGGGTGTTTAAGTTAAGGACTAATTTTGCTTACCCCGACTCCCATTCATGTTGAAGCCCTTTGGCAAAAGAGCAAACCATGATGGTCAGAGTGTTGTGATGATCCCAGCAGGGATTTTGACATGTGAAAAAGCACAGATGTGAAGAAGGCTGATGTTTTAGCTGCTTCAGTTTCAGGCTCCTGGTAATGTGACTAGGCTGGTTGGGAACATTGTTTGCCAGAAACATAAACATAAAACATGTTGTTGTTTTTGACGTTTTTGTCATCAGTGTTGCGTCTGAATGTTTCAGCCCCGATGCCTGGCAGGTGTGAGAGCGCCGAGTTGCGTAGAGGCCGAGAGCGGTACTGCAGACAGAGATTTCAATTACAGCTCGCAACATTTTGAAAAAAATAACTGAGCTAGTTCATTTTTTTGGAGCTGTGAACTTAGTTCAAAATTTTGAAATATGGACTATGAACTGAACTAGTTCATGTAGAAAGTGAACTTTCCCAACACTGTTTGTCATTAGCATATTGATTACTTGGTAAACTGAAGCCATGTTCATTTTAATGCCAAGTTCATTTGTATACCGTAGACTTTTTACAGCAGTGAGAGTAGGACGTTTGTATGTCCACACAAAAGTACACCATCACCTTGATTATTCGTGGCTTTTGGAATGTCAAAAAAGTCATTTTAAAAAGTTGTATTATAAATGTTTGCATGCATGTCTGCTTATGACAAGGTAGATACAGTTAAATTACCCCAAAATTTCCAGTTAATGCCTGTTAATTCCCGTATATTCCCGTTTATTCCCGTTAATTCCCGTGGAAAGTTTCCAACTTTGAATATTCCCGGAATTTTGCAACCCTAATGGTGACACTGGCCCACAGTCACATAAGCATGGCTTACTTGAAACTTGAATAGAGCATAGCCATTGTTAACGTGAAGAAGTACAAAGCGCAGAAATTTGATTAAAAGTTATAAAGCTTTTTTTTCTTTTCTGCTTGCTCAGTCGCATGCTTTACTATGACTGATTGTCATTAGTAACATGTGCTTTCTATGCAATGACAGGTTGAAATGTCTGCTGTGTGAATGAAAAATGATATTTACCCTTTCATGCTAATTTAAAATCCTTGGGCTCTGTGCATTTCAACACAACACGGACTTTAATCAACATTTTACTTTTAAGTCGACTTTGATGTGACTTTGACTTGACTACATTAATCAAATGATTAAATGTTCTCGGCCTCGTTGACGATCAACACCAACAAAGACAGTTTCTTTTGCAATCACCGGGTACGAGCTGTTAAGTTAAGTTAAGACAATGTTTTCTTTGCAGTAGAATGGGTGTCATTGAGGTTGTTGATTTCAGCATCCTAAGGACGTACGTTTTCAGGAAATGTGAATGGCGGCAGCGTTTGGCTCACTGGGTGAGCAGTTTGTTGCTTATGCTTGAGAAGTATGTGACCTCTTTTTGGGTGATGGAATGATACAAATATCTATTCCCATCTCTTCTTCCTCTGAGGGGGCTTTCATCCGGTGGCCTGGAGGAAGAGAGAGGGAACGGGATGGAGTGAGAGAAGCAGAGAGACGGAGAGAGAGAAAAAGGGACAGACAAAGAACAGGTATAGGGACTATTGTGAGTCAAGGAAAAGAGAGAAATAGATTGGAATCAGATTCACTCATTGAAAATGCCTCCCATTTCCGTTCATGATTGTCCAACAGTAACTCGGTTGCGGTTAAAGGAGGATGAGAGGGCAATGCTCTCTCTCTCTCTCTCTCTCTCTCTCTCTCTCTCTCTCTCTCTCTCTCTCTCTCTCTCTCTCTCTCTCTCTCATCCCCCACCCCTTTCTCGTTTCCTCTCACCTCCTCTGTGCTCCTATATAACACAGACCCCTCTCCTTATCGCATGTGATTGATGCAGTGAGGAAATAACAGGTGTCTGCTTTTCAGCGTGATACAGAGTCACATAAAGGTTTAACTTGGATTTTTTGAAAAAACTTTATCACGAAAGTATTTGGGCATTCTGTCCAGCTGTGCTGACTAGAGAGCCGTCAGACTAAACAGACAAACTTTTGATTTCAAGTCCCACAGGATTGGCAGTCAGCAGCCGGGTGAACATGGCGAGGCATTGCGCTGTCATCTTATTACAGACGGCCTCGATGCTGCTGCTGCGGGGCACAGGTAAGATCTGTTGACTTTATTACGATTTCATCAAGAAAGACAGTGGCGTAATAATATGTTTTGATGCACATTGCATGGCTGAAATATGGAGCTTACTTTGAGCGAAAGTAAGTTTATGTTGGTGATTTAAAGTGTAAGCAGGATATAACTGAGGAAATAACCAATATATGATTGCTTTGTCCCAAATATAAAGTTTGTGGTCCTTGTAAAGAAGAAAAAGACAAGTGTCAGTTGGATTCTGCCGGTTTAAACAGTCAACATCTATCTGCTGCGTAAAAGGATAATGGAATAGATTAAATTAGATTTTAAGTTTTAATAATAAATACTAAGCAAGATATTTAATTAAAGCTCACATTTTGGGATCTGTTTTTGTTGAGGTCTTCGATTCAGGTGATTTAATGTCAGGTGCTTCAAACCACATTTGTCTTTCTTGCACAATGATCTACACATCACACACTATGTGTCATATTAGGTTTTTTATGTTTAAAATGTATGTTTCAAATGTTTACTGGTAGTAAACTAGTATTTTTGTTGTAAATATATCGTTGTAATCATAAGACTTTACAATGGGGATTTATTTTTACTACTTGTTTACTACTTTTTTGGAAAAAGCTGAATCAGGTGCAAAATAAAAACAAAACTCTTTCCCTCCCCTTTCAGAAGCAAAGATGGCCATAATTACCAGTAAGCAAGATATTCAATTGGGAGAAGATATCTTAATGTTGTGTAAAGGTGAGTCATTTACATTTGTATTTGATGACTGATGAGAAGTTTTCCTGTAAAAGAAAACATTTTACAGTTTGATCCTCTTCTAGATGTTTCAAAGTAAGCGTGTTCAAGCATTTATGTTCACTCTGTCTCTTCCTCCTCTACTGTTTCTCTCATCTGTGCTAGCCGGGGGAGAAGGGGACATAACATGGCTGAAGAATGGGCAAGACATCGGCGAGGAAATGGAGGTGTCGATTATTGATGAGTCTTCTTCTAAGTTGTTCATTAAGAAGGCTACGCTGCAGGATGCGGGCAAATATACCTGTGTGTGTGAATTCGACAACGGACACAGAGATGACGTTATGACGCAGCTGTATGTTTATGGTGTGTAACCGATGGCAGTTGTTGCTGAACCTGTCTACTGTACCTGAGCCGTTATATAGCTAGGAAATGGGAATTGTTAATATTCAGCATATGAGGACAGGTTTAACAAACCAACCCACATTTTGATGATGGTATCCTTCATGCGCTTGCTTTTTTTTTTGCAGAAACAGTAAGCATCCTAACCTTCTCATCTTTTGTCAGAGGCTCCATCATTTGGGAGCACCAACACCTACCATGAGTTTCTGGAGGGCACAGACGAGGTGGTACCATGCCTGGTGACCGGCCAGCCGGCCTTAGACGTTCACTGGCTCAGACACAAAGAAGAAATCTCCTCTAATGGTACGACTGAATATTAGACTCTGGTGCAGCAGCATGACTTTCTTTTTGTCTTTTTTCCCGTTGTTCTAAACTTTCCATCACTCTGTCTCTGCATTTCTGTCCTGTCATCTCTGACTTCAGAAGGAAACCGTGTGCGGTCGCTGCCTGATAAAACACTCCAAATTAAAAAAGTGAGGCGAGAGGATGCTGGGACGTACGTGTGTCAGGCTCAGATCCGAGGAAGGCCCATCCAACAGGAACTCTCCATCTCCGTGGTCGTCAATGGTTGGTGTCTTTTCCACATGGATATTAAATAATGGTCAGATCATTTATGACTTGCCCTTCTGGCTCTTTTAAAATCTGATGTGGCAGCACAATTGTGACAATGAGGGTTACAGTTAGGGATGGCTTTATTTGGTTTTGAATCACAATGATTCCAGAAGAATAATAAGTGTTAACAAAGCATCGTCCTGCAGCTCCTCCTACTGCACATCTGAGAGAAGAGGTGAAAAAAGTGATTGCCGGACCGGACACTAATGTTTCCCTGGTCTGTTTGGTGGACGGTCTGCCAAAACCCAACATCACCTGGATAATGTAAGTAACTTTTGAGTAGTATTTTGTTCAGAAACACAAATTGTGCATCACTTTGTAGATAATGTGTATATATAAGTATAATGTGGAATGTATTCAAACCAGTTTTCTTCCTAATTATTCTCCACTGTGTGTGTGTGTGTGTGTGTGTGTGTGTGTGCTCTCTGACCTTTTTTTTTTCTCAAATCATTTATAGCCGTGTCTCAAACAATCTGCATGACATGCCGCAGTCTTCCATATGAATATGAATAACAAATCCTTATAGAATTACTCATGCTGTGTTTTGCTCTGCTTGTCCTCCTCCCAGGCCGGTGGTGTTTGACCCTTCACGTCATCAGTTTAACTCAGACCGCAGCCAATTGACTATGAGCTCTGTTACCAGGGCCGACTTTGGAGAGTACATCTGCACCGCCACTAACAAGATATCTGAGAGCAGCGCCATCTTTATGCTTCATGTTTATGGTAAGTTTAATTTTATATGACTTCAAAACAAACAAACAACGAAGTCAAACATCCATCCATCCATCCATTTTCCGCCGCTTATCCGGGGTCGGGTCGCAGTGGCAGCACACCCAGCAGACCGACCCAGGCTTCCCTCTCACCCGCAACATTTTCCGGCTCGTTCTGGGGGACCCCGTGACGTTCCCAGGCCAGCCGGGAGATATAATCCCTCCAGCGTGTCCTGGGTCTTCCCCGGGGCCTCTTCCCAGTTGGACGTGCCTGGAAAACCTCTCATGGGAGGCGTCCAGGAGGCATCCGGATTAGATGCCCGAACCACCTCAGCTGACAAAGTCAAACAATGACACTTAATTTATAACTCACTATACATATTGGGGGACATATTTACTGTATCCTGTTGTGCTGTGATGACACGTGAGATGTTTCATTCCAGAGGCCCCAGAGGTGTTTGTGTCTGCCGAGCAGCAGAGTGTGTCAGTGGGCCAGAGAGTGTCTGTGTCCTGTAACGTCACTGGCCATCCTCAGCCGGAGCTGCACTGGCTCAACAAGCACAATGGACGCACACTGGTAAGAGTTTATGACACACACACACGCACACGCACACACACACGCACACACTCGCAACATCGACTGCATGTCTCAATCAAGCTATTCGTAGCTATTTTTTTTTAAACTTTCAACACTGTTCAGCTCCTCCAACAACATTACATTTGTGCATTTACAGACTTAAGATTGGTCCAATATATGACTGGATACGTCCTTTTGTGCCTCCCTCTGTCAGGACTCCAGCTCTGGCCTTGTCCGTGTTGTTGATGGTGTGTTGGTGATTGATGAGGTAGTGCCCTCTGATGGTGGAACGTATTCCTGCATGGCTGTCAGCACCTCTGGAAATGCGTCAAGAGACGTCGCAATACACAGTAAGAGTTCATGCCTGTCTTTGTCTAGAAGACAAAAGTTAAGTGGAGCGAAAGCAGAATTTATATTTACTCATAACCATGACACTTACACGTGTATGTTTCTCTGGCTTTGCCTCCTTCTACACAGCTCAGCCTGGTCCACCTCACGGCCTGTCAGTCTCACCTGAACTAAACACAGTCCTCTTCTCCCTCAAATCCCTCCCCATCAGTGGAGGAACACCAATCACAAGCTTTGTCCTGCAGTGGAGGCAAAGTGCAGCAGAAGAGTGGGAGGAGATCACAGTCCCAGTTTCAGGTATACCATCTGTTTTTCAAAGGGGCTTTTACAGTTATGTACCATAATTTTCAGGAGAAATCAGTGATTTAATCACCTTTACTTTCAACTGCTTGTTATACTATCAACGTTTAATTATGCCCATTGGCTGATGTGATGGTGTGTCTGTCTGCTTTTGTAGGTCCCCGAGCCATCTCCTCCCTCAAGCCCTACACGCTGTACACAGTGCGTCTGGCTGCCTTGAATGCAGTGGGAGTGGGACAGTTCTCAGACAAACACACCGTCCAGACCCAGGGAATACGTAAGTGGTACAAACACTACATTTCCAACAACAATCGCTGTCAACACACGTCACATCCATGTATTATATGTGTTGAGCATAGAGCAGACATGTTTACATATTGTGTATGCGCAAGTACTCCTGCATGCTCGTGTAGGTATGTCTTGCGAGCAAGGCTTTCCCTCCATGCCGTCACTCATTTTTATTCTTCTTCTTTCATGCAACTGTCATTGCAACACTTCCATGACATCGTCATCTGCTGCCTGATGGACTGTCATGCTGCTGATGACGCCACGTAATCCACTGTGATCCATCCTCAGGAGGTAACGTACCCACAGTGATCTAATAAACATTGAAAGCATACGCTGACATGCCCAGTCAACCGGTATATGTCATAGAAGCTCACCATTTGGTCAATTCTTTCTTTACTCTTTTCCTTCTGTTGGTAGGTGAACCAGACAGTCCAGTCGTGTTGTCCAATGAGATGAAAGTAGAGGGCAACTCCTTCTCTGTCCCTCTTAAAAAGACTGATGATGGTGGAACTCCTCTGTTGCACTTTGACGTACGATACAAACCGGTAAGAGACACTGTGAGCCGGTCTCTGCTTTTTCCACGAATAGCTCTCCTTTTTTTTGTGTTGTTCACTTTTATCCTTTTATTCCTCTCTCAGGATGAAGCGGGAACTGAGTGGAAAGAGATGCAGCTGCCGTCCGATGCTGACACTGTCTCCCTTAAAGATCTGTCCTACGGCTCAGACTATCAACTGAAAGTTTCATCCATCAACCCTAATGGTTCCTCCATCCCTGCCATGTTCAACTTCACTATTGCAGATAAGCCTAGTGTGTGGCCTTTCACTCCCTATATCATACACTTAAACTGGCTTCAGCTATGAACTGGGAGCGGGGACACAAATAAGAGATGAGCTGCTCCCTGACAGCGTGGCGTGACACAAATGTGTGGATGCCACAGATGTTTTGCCACAGCTGATTGCCATACTTTCAGTTTGGTCACCTTTGCTCTTTCCTCTCTCCGTCCTCCAGTCAAGAGCAGCATGACCAAAGGCAGCGTGGTCGGCATCGTCATGGTGATCTTCTTGGTGGTGTTCCTGGTGGTAGACGCCACCTGCTGCTACAGAAACCGCTGCGGCCTGCTCATGTCCATTGCTGTGAAAGTCTTTGGACAGAAAGTCCCAGGCCTCCAAAAGCTTGAAGAAGAAGAAGGACCCAACGGGTGAGTGGATGTTGGAAAAGTCTGTCAGTGTACATTCAAGTACATTTTCACTATTTCTGTCCGTCTTTAAGTTGTCCTCGTCATACTTCAAACCTTTGTTTGACGGCAGAGAAGTTAAGCTGAAGGGCATATCCACCTCGAGAGGCAGTGTGCAACATTCGGAAACGGGTGTGCAGACACTGACTAAGGACGGGGGGACGCTCACGGAGATCACCTGCGACAAAGCTTCCCTTACTAAACACGAGTAGGTTCATTCATTCCTTTATTCATGATACAACAAACAAGTTTAGATACCTGCTGTTAGCTATTTTCTTTCACTCTGATAACAAAGTGTCGTCTATCCACAGACAATTGCTGGAAAGATATTCTTATTCCAACTCATGCAGAGATTTGGGCGAACATTTTTAAAAGTAAAACATGTTTACTGGAACAGGAAAGGTTATCGAATAATTTGATGTTTAGCTTGATGTTAAAATCAAAAATTATATTTAGTTAGTAAGAAAATATACTTATGCACATCTTCTTGATTTTTCTGTAAGACAGTTATTGACTCAAGGAAAATATAAAGCTCTATTTCTGCTCTTTTAAACTGGCGCATAAAGATCAAACGCATCCCACAGAGAAAATGATTGATCTCTATCATGTATTTGTACATTTATATCTCTTTATACCAGTGTCTTATTGTCTTTCTTGCAGGAAAAAACAGGCGGGCAGAGACCTGCACACCGACAATGCATGAGGCGAAAAAGAAGCGCAACGAGTGTGAGAAAGCAAGGATGATGTATAGACAACAAGAGAATATATCAAACAACCACTCAGAATTAATGACTGAAACCGTCGGCGATCTCTATTCAATACAACTGCTATGGGAAAGACGTCTGAGCTGTTGGAGTGAGGGGATGGCGGGTTTGAAATCTCACAACTTCCAGTTCACACAAAGACCGACACAGGCTGCGGGCATCAGATGATGTCATTTTGTGGGTTTTGTGTTGCACTGTGTGCTCTGTTTCGGATTGGCTAAAACGACAAAGTCTCATTTTACAGGGTAAGCGTGTTGTCTGTGTTTTACAGGGTAAACTTGTCGGTGTCATACATTTATTTTTGTATTGCTATACTTACTAAAAGTCACAAAAACATGTTTACCTTCTGCATTTTGAATGTATTTGACACTGTATTCAGCATTAACCTTTATATTATCATCGTGCACTAATATGTATCGTTGAACCATGTATGAAAGATATCTGTGTTATTATACATCATGAGAGGCTTTGGACTTGAAGTCATATTTGACTTTGTAACCAACTTAACTGTTGAGCATTTTTTTTGTGGACAAACCTTTATAAATAGTCGGCAAATAACATTGGCCACTTGGGGACCCTAATTAAAAGCAGCTTATATTATCCGAACCTTCTTTAAAGTACCTGTAATAATATGTGACATTTCAGACATTTATGAACCTAACAAAATGTATTAAAGCTGTAAGTTATTTAGTTTGTATAATCACTATATTTACAGTTTTTAAATATGTTCAAGTGAAAATGTTTCAAGCCAAATATCTAACTTGGGGCTTTCTTGATTTGAGATACATTGACATAATTATGTCATGTTTGCAAATTGCCTGACCATGTTAACGACGTATTTTGATATTGATGTGATATTGCTTAGAACTCTAAACACTGTACACTGTATACACACGTTATTACATCTTTGTGTTGGATAAAAAAAACAATGTAAAAAAGCTTCATGTCTTTTGTGCTCACAAAACCTCCATCACATGAAGACCGGTGGGCGGGCTTTGCATGGTGCTCACCAAATGAGTGTTTTAATCTCTTCCTCTCATACATTAAGATAATAATAAGAGTAAGATAATAATGTACAATTAGCTACTTCAAGGACATTCAAAAAAATTGAATAGAAAGGTTTGGAATATTTGGAAAAGCTGTCCAAAACCTTAGGTTATTAGAATATTGTTTTGGGTTATGTAATTTCCATGATTGACTTACATTTTAACAGTAAGTAAAACTAAAAAATGATTAAAGCAAGCTGGGCCTGTTTTATATGAATGCAATTGTATAAATCACACCAGATTTGCAGATTGAACTTGAATTCCTGCAACTTTTGTCACACAAAAACATTTGCATATTTGGGGTTAAGTACCCTGTTGTGAAATGCTTTTACACTTCGGCAGCTGTGGGCCACTCATCTGGAGTATGATGAAACTGTTCTGCTCTGATGTTGGTCTTGCACCGACATGAGTGCAGGGAGGAAGTGGCAGAGATGTCTGAGTCAAAGCTGAGTCAGACCGTCATTAAAGACTGAGTGATAAAAGATGTGGCAATCAAGACTCTGAAGGTGCTGACATTTTCTATTAGATTTGTTCAAATGAGACTGAACTGCACATTGACAAGCATGGAGTGCAATTTTGAGGCACTTGTACTTCACTGGACTATTTCTATTTCAAGCTTTCTTTTTTTTCTATTCATCTGTCAGCTGTAGTTTATATTACTGTGCTTATTCTTTATACAATCAGATTATACAATATAGATTGTTACAATTCAAACAACTCAGCACAATATTAAGTATCTAATATGAGTTGCACCTACCTACCTACACACACACACACACACACACACACACACACACACACACACACACACACACACACACACACACAGTGGAGAATAATTAGGGAGAAAACTGGTTTGAATACATTCCACATTAAACTTATATATACACATTATCAACAAAGTGATGCACAATTTGTCTTTTTGAACAAAATACTACTCAAAAGTTACTTACATCATCCAGGTGATATTGGGTTTTGGCAGACACACACACACACACACACACACACACACACACACACACACACACACACACACACACACACACACACACACACACACACACACACACACAAAATATTTGCAGGATCAAATGATCTATATCTATATCTGTATTTATAGATATAGATATATAATGTGATCCTGTAAATATTTTTTACTCAGTCTCAGAACGTATTACTCCAGTGCTTCATAATGCAGAGTTAAACCTGGATCAAATAGCAACGGTCGATGCACAAAGACATACAAATATGAGACACATTTAACAAAAAAAGTTTGAACATATAGTTAAGTCCCGCATAACAGCAGTATTCATAATATAAAGTAGTCTAATGCAAAGCTACAGCAGACAGTATAGTCGCTGAGTTGCAGCTCTAGTTGCCTCAGTGCTGTGGTTCTGCCCCTTCGGCCACGCCTCTTCCGCTTTGGCCACGCCCCCGACGAAAGCACATGACCAGGCGTGTTTACACCTGCGGAGACAGAGAGACACGCAGCGCCAACAACGACTGTGTTACTGACAGGGCAGCCTTTCGTTTGAACCGAGACAATAAGCACTTTTGTCGCAAGGGGTAATTGTTTAGCGGACGCTAGCGGGGACTCGGTGAGTTTTTTAGCACGACTGTTGTTTTCCTCCAGCGTGTCACGCGAGGAAGCTGTCAGCTCTTCCGTAGCAACAGCTGCTAGCTTAGCCTGCTAACGCGTCTCGCACGGGTAGCTCGCTGCTGCAGCATCAACACCCAGATGCCATGTAATAACATCAACTGAATGAGTTCACTCAGCTTACACTGAGAGTTGGGTTTTGGATGAGTGTCCTCTTTAAAGAGCTTCGTACTCGTAAAGGTTACTGCAGCAGTTAGCTAACAGTGAAGCGAAGCTGTAGTCTCTCAGCTGTAACTCCCCTTTATCTGGTTTGTCTGACAGGCAGCCTGTGCCCAGCTGTACCCCGGGAGGGAAACTCCATCCTCGGACACAGGCTCCAGGAAGCCAGCCCTCCTGGCCACCATGGAACAGACGGATGTGGAGCGTGAGCTTTGTTCTCTTTTCTGCTCTTGTCTTTCCTTTTTTCTCTGTCAATGTGTTGTATGCCTTACTCTGTTCAGCCACAATAATTGATTTGCTCTGTTAGACATTGTTCTGAGCAGATAACCATGTGTCCTCATTTTGGTCTCTTTGTCACTTTGTCTAGCCATTTGTGTTTCTTCCATTTCTCTCTCTTATTTCCCACTCATGTTTGTCTCCGTTCTGTCTTTTTATTTTTCCTCTAGAGGTGAGCCTTGCTCTGCTAGATGCGGCCACTGATAAAGACCCAGAGGTCCAGGAACAGGTCAGAAAGTCTATGTTGACTCTGGGAAAACAGCAGCCAGACAGAGTGTTAACCATGTGTCGGGACTACCTTCTGAAACACCCAAAGGTAAACCCCCCCACCCAGAAAACACCTTTACTACACTGCATGTCAACCCACTCTGACTGTCAGCCTGAGACCTACTCTAATTAATGATACCAGGGTGACCTGAAACTAATTATCAGTCACGCTGTTGTAGGCCGGGTCAAAAAGCCAGATAAGCATGCACAAGAGCATGCCAACACTACCATTTCACTCCTCAAGCCTCGAGTGCTTATGTTACTATTGGTGTCATGTGGTGTCCTTGTGTACACATTAAGAGTGGAAGCTGCAGGGGAAGTTCCACATGTCGAGCATAAAGCAGATTGGTACTAGATGATGGAAATGATTGTGTGGATTTGTCTTCACTCAGTAAGTAACCCATGCTAACAATAGTTTGCTGCTAATCTGTTAAATCTGGTCCCACTTTAAAGCCCTGTCAGATCCTATAGTACGTGAGTGGTTTTACACATGTACAAGATGTAAAAAAAAAAATGCCAGAATGGTTGTATGTTCACTACAATTACTGAGCAAATCTTACTTTTGTTTTTTAAGTTGGAAATGTTTTGTCAATCTAGTTTTCTGAATATGTACAATAGTACACTGACAACATTTTACCTGCAACGACCGATAGAACACATAGCGTCGTTGCTATTATAGCTTGATGTTGAAGTTAAAACATCCCTCAAATGAGGTTCTTAGTCTGTTCTTTTATTTGCAACACATTTGCTCCTCGGACATTTCCCCATAGAGCTCTGAATCAGCTTGAGTCTGTATGATGATGCTGCAACATCTTATCACGCTGTCTCTCTCAGCCTCTGACTTTGTGATTATCAGACTTATTATTACACTGAAGAAACGCCTCAGCAACATACTGTTGTACAAATTATGTCCTTTTGTATGGAATTTGGTGCGTCATATTTTATCCAACCTTAATGAAAGCCAAGTAGTTTTGTTACTTTGCTGTTCCATAATTGGTATTTAATTTTGTATGTGCTCTTAACTGTTAATCCTTGTCTCTTTTTTTTCTTCTTCTTTCCTCATCCTCCCGCTCCTCTAGTTGGTTGTAAGCCACAGAGTTGTGATTCTTCAAACTATTGAGCTGATTGTTGGCTGCAGAATAGAGGAGATCAGTTACCCCAGGATAAAAAGTATCATCTCCCTGGCTTCAGACGAGATGACACGATCAAAAGTAACAATTTACATTTTTTTGTTTATTTCGGAAGGCTGACGATAAATGATGTTCCTCACTTTTTTCTCCACGTGTTTTCCTGGTTCACTCAGGAGGTCGTCCCTGATTGGCAGCAGGCAGCCAGTAATATTTTGGTTGCTGTGGGTAACAAGTACATCAATGACATCATGGAGGAAATACTAAGCAAGTTTCAGCCAGGGCTCCTACCTCACTTCTTTGTGGTCCAGACACTTGCCAACCTGTCTGATTCCAATGGTGAGATAATATTTACACACACAAAGGCAAAAAAGGCACACATTTTCCTTGTTTAGGCCATAAGAAAGGACACACGCACACGCACACACACACACACACACACACACACACACACACACACACACACACACTGGTACTCAGCGGTTATTGAGAAATACATAAACCTGTTAAACCTGTCCAAAAACAACTCCGCCACTCACACTTGCTGCAGTTAAGGATGACCAGAGCCACTGAACTGAAACAATTTTATTAGATTAGTATTATTAGTGATATTTACTGCCTGATTTATTTCAAATCCGTATGTCCTGCTGCCAAAGTTGCCCTGTTGCACTCACTTAAGTCTCTACTACCAAAGGATGTAGGACATAATGAACTGCATGGCATGAACAAATACATAGTTGTATTAATTGATAACCACACTGACTCGGATGAACAAAATTGCTCAGTTGCAACTACATTTTGTAGGTGTAATCTTTATCCCCAAAGTGCTGCTGATTAATCCTCAATTCAAACTTAAGTCTTTGTTTCATGCTGTGGATGAAGAGGGGTAAATAAACCTTCCTGCCACAACAGTTCCAGACTGCAACCACAGCTAATACGTTGTTAAACATATCTACACTGGGCTTGCTTAACACATTTTGATGCAGGTTAAATATATATACAAATATAGACATTGAATCAGGACTCAAGATGAGCAAATAGTAAATGAGTAAATCATATTAAATGAATCTGATTTGGATCAGAGGCTAAAAGATTCTGCTGCATCCTGGTTGTGTCTGATTAGAGTAGCTGTCGTTTGTGTCCACAGAATTAAATAATTGTTTCATTGCACAGATGTCAGTTTAATAGCTGTGAATCATTGACCAGCCCATAGATGCATTGACATTATATGTACACTATTTTGATACATACTGTGATTTTAACAAATGATAGTGACAATCATTTCCCTCAATGCTTTCCTTTAACGCTTCTACATGATCTCTTACTGTGCACATAATTACAGTGCATGTCTCCCTGCTTTACAGAGTAAGTAGTAAAACAATGATTTTCCATTAATGCAGTATTCTTCTTTGTCCTCCAGTTTATGGCATGGTACCCTTCCTGAATGCTATTCTGGGCACTATGTTGCCAATGTTGAACATGGCCAAACAGGACAACATGAAGTGGGTCTTCTCCTTTGGTAAGAACCATTTTATCATTACATTAGCCTTCTTTCCATACACATATGTATGTGTTTATTTCATTAGAAAAACTGAATATAAATGAAATAATTCGATACAACTTCCTGAATTGATAAAAAAAGAAGGTTTTTAAATTCACTTGAGGTGGTTTTTGTATTTGTCCAAAAAAGATAATGCGTGAAATGGATTATGGAAACTCTTTCCCAGATTCATTCTGACGTAGAGAACATTTAACAAACTCAACTGATCAGCTGTTCCCACTTCGTGTAAATGCTCGTCTTTGTCACCAGACGGTATGAAACATGGCCAATACAAGCTGACATGAAAGAACGATTAAAACTTGCTCAATTAAATCCTGGAGACCTCTCTCCATTTTTCTCTCATACGCCAAGCCAACTTGTTTAGTTTCCAGTTGGCAACCTCTACTTCCCCTCCTCTTTTTATTGACAGATTACAGCCTTTGTAGCCTACAGAGCAAACCTCGTACAAAAACTACAGTCTCGTTGAGTATATTCACTCAAAACCAGTTGATGAAAAAGCTTCTCAATGTCCTTTTCCTTCGGTTTTGTTTCTCTTTCTCCAGCTCTGTGTCATTTCAGTGACGGTATCTTGGAGTACCTCGCCAACCTGGACAAGGCTCCAGATCCCACTGTGAGAAAGGACACATTTTCCAGTGAAATTTTTGCTGCTTTTGACATCCTCTTCAATAATTGGTTACAAAGCAGGGAATCCAAGGTAAGGTCACTGTAGATCAATGTTGGGGTTCAGCCAGTTGGTTTGATATACAGTGAACTATCCGTCTAACTAAGTCATGTTCAGGCAGAATTGAAGGAAGTAGTTAGGCTGACTTTTTCGTATAATTGGGTTCCTAAGAGTCAATCAATGATATGTTCTCATCTGGTCCAGGATTATGAAGCTTTATTACGTCCCAGTCTAACAATGAAACAACTGTACCCTCGTGCTGCATTACAGAAGGCAGGGAACCCATTTGAGCTAATTGGTCCACTTAGACAACATTCACAACTGAATAAGATTTCAGTTCAAGCAAACACAAAAACACTGGGGAAACCAAACTATCTCAGAAGGATATTTATACAGTGACAGAACATTTGCTTTAAAAGAAATCGGTCTATTTTTCAACCTAAAAAGTACATTTAGAATGGAGTACAGTATAGAAATGTGATGAGATAGACTCAAACATTTTTTTAAATGTATTTACACATCTATTCATTACAAGTGGGGGAATCTCTGTCATGTCCGTCACTTGACTTCCTGATTTTCTGTCTCTGTGTGTTCAGTTGAGGCTAACGGTAGCTGAGGCAGTGGGCTCTATGTGCCATCTGATGGCGAGTGATAAACTGGAGGAACAGATTCCTAAACTCATTCCTACCATCTTGTCCCTGTACAAGAAAAACAACGAGCACTATGTCATCAGCAAGGTGGGTGTGGGCTGCCGCATGAGTGTGATGGACTCTTTGTTTTGGATTTCATAACACGGATAATTTGTTACCAGTAAACATCACTCTCCCTCTAAACTTAACAGACTACTTTTTTGTTTCTGTTAATTATTGTGACAGAATTTTCACAATTTTCTTTCATTCTCCTGCCTTCACTCAGAGTCTGTGCCTAGTGCTTGATGCTTCGGTCACTATGGGCAGCAGGGTGCTGGAGACACAACTGGACGGTCTACTCTTGGCACTGCATCAACAGGTACTTGCGAACACACTCAATTCAACACTGCAGCTTTAACCTTGAGTGGCTGATGCATGACACAGATGCTCACACAAAGGTGTGTATGTCCTGCTCATAGAGACTGTGCTCACAGGTTTTGCTCAACAGTTAACTTTTGAAAGATTAATAAACTGGCAAAAAAGAGAAAAACATTTTCTATTTTTTAGTTATTTCCTTAATAACCACTTTGTTGCCAATTTTGAAGCCCACAATTAATGTGAATTATAAACCTTAGGTTGATGTCCTGAGGGGCAAACGGCAGGACACCTTATCATTGGTCTGGAAAACTTCACAACCTTTTGGAATATGTCTCGAAGTTTCTCAAACATTATGTTAAGTTTGTCGACCTCCACTCTACCAACACAGAGCCATCGAGTGCTTTCTGGGTTGTTTTCATGTCGGAATGGTGTGAAAAAATGAGCAGTAGGGGGTGACTACTCATAGCCCTGAAGACAAATGCATGCATAAATGACTTGCCTAGACTACTACATTATATTAGCTTTAGCTGGATCGGTCTGATCTAACTGCAGTCAGTTGCTGGTTCCCAACAGCACTTTCTGTCACAAGACAAGGTTTCTGTCATACCAACTGTAAGGCATGTTCATCCTGTGTAGTGACAGACCAGTACACCCCCCCTCTTTGAAACCACACATTTGTGGACAGACTGGATTACTGCTTTAACATATCATTTTAAGACGTGTCAGAGTTGCTGTAGTTTGATGTTTTCATAACCTTGTGACACTTGGCCTTATGCCTTGACTGTTGCAACATTTTACCACAATGACTCTGCCAGCACTTGTGTGTGCAAACTGGATTGTCCGGTGGGGTATGTGACAGTTATTATTCCCATTTCGATCATCTTACAGAAGTTGACAAAAGTTCTGCAGGTCCAAATTACAATAGCTGCTTGAAACGGTGGTCACTAACACATGTCTCATGTCTTGTATCCAGTTGGTCATAAACTTAGCCCAAGTAAGAGATTGCGGTTGAATGAGGTTGACTTTAATTTCTCACTTGCTTGCTCGAGTATAAAAATAACATATTCAGTCACTCTCTTAGACAAACAAATGATAGTCTCTGCAAACTTGCTATATAATTTATACTATTTTCTTTATTATCAAAATAATGATTACGCCTGCTGTATAAGAAGATTTTGGTATTGCTGTAAGACTTTTTCCATTTTAAATAAATAAATAATATTATTGTAGTTTTTTTTAAATGCCAGGACTCTCATCATCATGGTGTTTGAAGGAGCACAAGTTAAAACATGGCTGTCACAGAGTAACGTTTCATTTCTCTCCCCCAGGTGTCTGCCCCTGTTGATTACAGCAACCCGCCCACTGTCAAGAACCACAACGAGGTCCTGCGCTGCTTCAGCTTACTAGGTACAGAAGCTCTTTAGTGGGCGTTTGTGTTTATGTGTGCATCTGTCTATAAAACGTGCCCTTTGTCGCCACTGCATTAAATACTGAAGGCTGATTAAGAAAGTCTGTGGTGGGATAGTAGCTGAAAGTTGTCCAGAAGCGTTTCTCTGTGTTTTAGTTCTATGGAGTCACAAGAACAGTAATGAGATCATCCATTAGTGTGCAAGACTCTGCGTCTTCCACACCATAATCCTATTAACTGCGACATATGGTCCACTTCTCTGCTTTTCTCTCTTGGCTTTCCTGCATTTCACTCTTGTTCTTGTGCTTTTGTGACAATTTATGCATTTTACATTTTTTAAATTTCTTTCTTTACTCCACTCCTTCCCCTCTAGCTAACTCCTTCCCAGACCGACTCGTCATGTTCGTCCTTCAGAAGTTAGAGAACAGTAATGAGCGAAACAGGATGGGCTCCCTGGCTGTCCTGCGTCACCTCATCAACTCTACCAGTGAGACAATACACGAACAGATGCATCCCCAACTCATCCAAAACACACATCTGTTACTCCACAAGCTCCAGTGATTGATTTGGCATAAGTTCATATGTTATTTAATGTGCCCTGAATCATACCAAAGTCATACAAACGACATAAACCTCCTATATTTATTCGCTAATATTTTCTGTGCGTGTCTTAATGTGTTCTTTAAAGCGTCCACAATGGAGAGTAAGAAGCTGCTGATTCTGGCCAGCATCAGACAACCAATGGCTGACCACAGCAACAAGGTAACACACTTGTAGACACCCATGTGACTGTTTCGCTTAATCACAAACAATATATATTTGAAGATATATATTTCATCAGTTATGTTTCCCTGATAATCATGCCGCTATGTCTCACACTCTGTGTCCCAGGTCAAGAAGCGTGTGGTCCAGGTGATCAGTGCGATGGCTCATCACGGCTACCTGGAGCTAGAGGGAGGGGAGCTGCTGGTTCGATTCCTCGTTCAACACTGTGCCTTACCTGACACATATCGGGTACAACTCCCGTTGAATTTAATCTTTACAATGTGTATTTGTGTGGAAGTTATTTCACAAAACTATTTAATTTACACGCACGCACGCACAACAATTAAGCCATCAAACACAGATGCACATGAGGTCAATTGACAATATGTAAGATATGTGCTGCATGATGCAACAGAGGATGTTGTGCACATGTTTCATATCTGCTCAAGCTGAAGTCAGTGCTTACAAATCATGTTGTTCAAGCTTGAAACCTTTACTTTCATTGATGTGTCTGTTTGTGTCCAGCGAGGTCAGAGGCCCACTGATCCAGAGGAGGTGACTAACGAGGCACTGAGGACGATGTGCGACAACACTCTTCACCTCCTGACCACCACTGTTGGACAACTAGCAGATGTATGAACAGTATTTAGTGTGTGTGTGGGTGTGGGTCTGTGTGAGAGACATATGTTAATTTAACATGTGTATGTTTTGTGGTTTGCAGATACTTTGGCCCAAGCTGCTGTACTTTCTGACCCCTTCACAGTACAGCAATGCCACCACTCCTCTGTGTAAGAGTCTGATAGTGTTGGGTAACAAGAAGAAAATTAACCAGGAGCCCAGCTTCAACATAGACTTTACAAAGGAAGGTAGGAGGAATATTTACTGACCAGGTGCATCTATTTGAAAGTTATATGCTGTGTGTGTCACAAAATATCACAAAATTAATTATTAATTGTAGAAATTTGCTATTTTCAGTGTGTTTCTATTCCAAGCTAAATGTGTCTTTTATCTCCTCCAGTCAATCTGCCCTCCCCTCAATTACTAATGGTCCGACTGCTGGTAAGTTAATCCAAGTCTATAACTACAATCTTAAACTCTCATTCCTTTTGTGTTGAGAGTTTAAAACAAACGCTCACTGAACAGCCAGTCGAGTAACTATTTGGAGAAACAGATTGTCATTGATGATTTTTTTTGGACATGCCAACAAATCCTGTCAAGTTTTTTCCCTGATTTTCCCTTTTCATGCTTCAGCGACAATCTCTTACTTTCTAATTATTATATTTACATTTAGAGCTACTCTTATTGTTTCTTCAACATATATGATGCATAAAAGAAGTTGCCCAGTAATCCCACTAGAGTGGTGCAGTTTACTTGCTAAGTGAAAAGCATTTATAATTCATAACATCCTTAACTTGTTTGTCTACATTTGTTCATGCCCTGGTTTGCCTTGGTATGTCCCAGATGAACGCAGCCTTCCCGTTCAGTAGCAGAGGTCATGGAGCTCCGTCCCTCTCACTCCTTCAAATCCTCAGCATCAACATCCACCCCAAAATAGAGATACTATGGGAGAAAGAGATGCCTCCTCTGCTTTCCATGCTAGAGGGTATGGAAATATTGTGAAAAGATAAAGTAATAGCTTTGGAGGAAGCAATGATTTGCTGTCTGCACTACTTCATTTTTATTCCATATTTACAGTAGTTTTCCTCCTTTTTATAGTATAGATGTCTGACTGTGTGTTGTTGTTTCCAGACTCAACAACAGAGAGTCTGGACAAGAAGCACTGGGAAGAAAAGATGCTGAAGGTGTGTTTTTCTACTGTTTATGGGAATATTATCTTGTATCCGGGTTTTGCATTTTAATGAAACCAAAATGTGGGGATAGTGGACAAAAAGATGACTTATTTTTAGCTCATATTGGATAATTCCCATGTATTGTGCATTAATGGTTTAATTGTATGTGTTGATGTTGGAAATATTCAGTTGTCATTCTAAGCAAGATCAAATTGTCTCCAGCTTTTGTCTAAAACCCTGGCTACTGTTGATGATGACAAGTGGGTGTGTCAGCTGGCAGCTGAGGCAACAAGGGACCTCTCCACATATAACAACGCTTTAGAAGAGAAAGTAAGTGCTTTCAACAGCTTGTCCACCCACAAATCAAGAGCGAACTAATTGCTTTGTTAGGGTTACCAACACAAGTCCAGGGACATTAAATGAATGGACACGGGTTGTCCACCGCAGGAAGTCTAATTTAGAGCTCCCGGTTGGTCATCAGGTATCTCAAAGAGTTGACTGTGTTTAAAAGTGGTCATCATCCTTTGGGGCACATGACCTCCTTAAGGAGTGTCATGTCTCCTCATATTTGTACACTGATAGGTGAACAGTTCAACTCATCACAAGGTGGAGTGTAGATATTTTATGCTTTGTATGTAAAAAAAAAACAAAAACAAGTGGTTGTAAATTTGTTTTTTGTTTTTTTATTTTAGATAACTTTTTACGATACCCTAACATGATCTCATGACCCAATGTGAGGAGCCAACTAGTAGGATGAACCATTTACAAGGAAGACTTGTTGAGTACATGAATAATATAATAAGCATTTTACATTCTCTCTCTCTAGAGTTTCCTGTATCGATGTTTAGGAGTGACTCTCCAACAGTGTTACAACAAGGAGTTTGTCAAAAAACAGCTGCAGGAAATCCTCCTCGCAGCGCGACACAACGATGCCGTCGAAAGAGAGGTATCTGTAGATGTGATCATTTCTCTGGCGTTGTGGTTTTCAAAGCAAAATGGAAAACATCTCTCAATCATTGTTTCACACCTGGACAAGTTAACGCTCTAACTTGTCCTGTCTGTCACCTTCACCGTTAGGGAGTTGCAATGGGTGTAGGTCTGTGTGCCAACAGCCACCTCGAGGGCACTCTGGCCAAGCTGGAGGAGTTCGGCAAGTCGGACGCCTTCAAGAAGTCACCAAGCATCTTCAACCTTCTCAAGGTTGGCTTCTTTCAACTTTTATCATGTTTCGCAAATTAAGAGGATTTTGTGTTACTACTATTTTTTTTAAAGTCTTCCTTCACCTCGCCTTTCTTTCCTCTCCTCAGGAACGTAATGATGTTGAGATAGAGAAGGTGAAAAGCACACTAATCTTGTGTTATGGTCAAGTGGCTTTTAACGCACCTCCAGAAAAGATACTGACCTGCATCGAACAAGACATCCTTCGCTGCATCAGTAAACACTTCAATACCAAGGTAATGGAAATCATTTCCTTTATTTGTATTTTAGATAAATAATTCAGAGAAAACACTTTACACTGATGCTGACAAAGGTGTAGCAGATTGTACTAAAAGTGATGTTTAGAAAGATGAACAGAGCTGATTATCATGAAAACGTATTCCAGTTAGTTACAATATATTTTTTTTTATCCAACTAAATCCACCTGCATCCGTTGTATTGTACCATATATTGTCTTCAGCCCACTCAGTGCTCCTCTGTGGTTGATAGTAGGCAAAGCGAAGCCTTTTTCATGAATGTCATTTCAGATTTTTGCTACATGTTTCCCATTGTTGCAGTGACATGGACCCTCTGATGTTCGTGTACAACGTGGCTACATTAAAGCCGGCACTGACCCTTGTCCTTTGTGTGCGTCTGTGACATGGATTGAGAGTAAATGGTGGAAAAGTTGTGGTAAACATGTTGCGTCAGACCTGTTGGGATTCATCCTTCTCGGCTGAGTCAGCATCAAATTAGTCTTAAAGGGTCCTGCTTTTGTGGCAGTGCAATGTCCAGCACATCTGGGAAGAGAGGCACAAACGGGTGTGAGGTTCTTTGCACTGGGGATAGACGTCTCTGTGTCCGGTATGGTGATGTGATCAACAACAGTGAACGGATTACACACAGCCGCCTACCTTATGCTTACCTTAATTAATTCACATGTAAATAACTCCAAGCTGCCACAAAATATTCACACACGCACACCTCAGACTGCTCAGTTATAACTCAATGTTGACGTAAATCGTATTACAGCGGCTCATATCTCGTGTCTCGCAACCTCCTTTCTGATTTTAAAAGAAACAACACAAAGGCTGCTCATGTTTAACACTTTAAATTGTATAATGGGAACATTTAACCGCCTTTTCAAAATGGCACTTGTGCTTTGAGACGAGCCCACACAACGCCTATTGTTTGTATTTGTCGTTGCGCTTGTGTGAGAAAAACTAGTGCCGGGAAACTTGCAGCAAAGGCTGCTGTATTTGTATGTGTACTCATGACTATATCACATCTATTTCATGCAGGTTCTGGGGATTAAAGTAGAGACAAAGGTATAGTCACAGGAATTCGGGGGCTGTCTCTGTTTTACCTGCTAGTAAACTTTTCCTCCCTTTCGTCTTGCTCTTCTTTCTTACTCTTCTGCACACTTGTAGTGATATTGTCACTAAATTCTTTACTGAAACTCGTCAAGCCAAGAGAGCACAGCTTCATACAATAAAGCAACTAATTGTTTTAAGGTTTTGCTTAAGCATATCTATGTTCTATTTCACAATGATAGAGCGTTAGAGTAAAAGCCAATTGGGGTCATAGTTTAAGCTGCTTAAATGCTGTTGTGCAGAAAATAATCAGTAAGGAGCAACAATGACAAGTAAAGACCAACACAAATGCTGCAAGTTGACTGTAACTATCCTCACTTTACGAAGTGACAATGCTCTACCTCTGTGAAATATAGCTTTACGCCAAACACCCCTAGAAGTCTTTAGTTAGATATTCCATTATTATTCCCGCAGTTGGCTTGAAAGGTGGCTGTTTACCAGTTTTTCATTTCCACATTAATTGCCAACAGTTTCTACGACGTGAGTAGAAGCCACAACAAATGTGTGTTTTCTTCTGGATGTAGCCAAATCCAAATTTAATGCAAACAACTTTAAAAATGTCTTTTAAATGACATGCATTACTAGCAACATGCCAACTACATTACTTTAGTTTTTTTTAAACGTTTTTTTTAAAATATTTTCCTCTGTCAATAAGACTGGTTTACAACAACACTGCATTATTGATGCACATTCAGTTGAAAAGTATCATCCCTTTTTAAGATCCTTCTTCCTCCGATCTTCATACAAAGTTACCTCCTTCCTTCTTTCTCTTCGTCGTTGCTTAATGCCGGATTGTTCTTTTTAAATGCTCTCAAATGACTCTCGCTGAGTGTATAAGGGCTTTTGTGATTTGTTGCTAACTCTTAACCGCTCTTCTGTCACTACTTTGACCAGAGCCTTCAGGTGGTGTGCCGTTCAACCAATCTCTAATCTCACGACTCTGATTTCAAACTTCTCTCCATCCATAGGCATGGAGGATCAATCTGCAATATCGCTATTAGATTGATTTGATTGCTTGATTTTTATATTGCTGGAGTGATTTTGGATTGTGTTTGCTTCCACTCAGTCGCTTGTCGAGTTGCATCTGCTGAACTCCGCTGCAGTTGGCCTTGTTTGCATTCCTGACAATTTGAAAAATGCAATTATCTACTTTCTTCCATATTTAGCCTCCTTTTCCTCCTGACCTGAATCTTATGGTCTGTTATTGCCCTTTAATTTATTCTGTTTGTTTGTCTTGTGCATCTTTTTGTTGTGTGTCTTTTTTTCGACATACCTCTGTGTTTTCCCCCCTCATTTCAGGACCTGACTATGAAACTCAGTTTGATCCAGAGTGTTGGGCTCATAGCCAAAGCCATCCGTGAGTGTGTGAAGAAACAAGGCTACATCTTCTCGCGCAAACAGGAGCTCATTACTGTTATGCTGGTCAGTAGTTGTTGTCATTTAAAAAATAAAATAAAATCATCAATATTGAATTGCCATTACAGCAACAATGTTTTTTTTCTGGTCTGTCTTCCTGCTGTTTTGTTCACACTGGTCAGGATTTTATCAAGGCAGAGTCAGCTGATTCAATGAGGACTCCAGTACGCCATCTTGTGATGACCACCTGTGCCAACCTAATGTATCCTTCAGCTTCAGTGACTATGTTAATCCCAAAAAGATGTGGTATCCCTGCATTCTGGCACCGGAGGTCTTGTCATTTCCACGTTTGTTCTTTGACTGTTAGTGCGTCAGACCTCTGGACCCTGTGCTGAGTGAGAACGAGAGCTTTGACTTGCTGAAGGTTTGTGTGAACAGTGTGTTCTCTCTGCCACCTGAGACGCACACGCCAGAGAAAATGAAAGAAGAGGAGACACTGGACCCCAGGCAGAGACAGGTGAAGTGAATCAGACAGAGATGTGTGCACACACATGCAGTATACTGCACAAATCTGCTGTATATGTTGTCTTGTGTCTTCATGCTCACACCTATTAACATTCCTACAGTAGCATTATGTGCACACTTATCAAATGCTGTCATGCTGCAGGACTAACGTGTCCCGATGCATATCTACAGGCATTGTACAAAGACACGTTGGCTGCACTGCAGGAGTTGCTGAAAAGTGTTCTGGCCAAGGATCCCACACCTGATGGTCTGCAGAGTGTCTTCAAGGTGAAGCTTAGTGTTTCAAATTAATCAGCTCTTTAGCTAAACGTATTGTTAAGTCCCAGTAATATTTGTATCACCACATTATTCTCTTTTCTAATTGTGCATTTAAAAAAAAGCATATTGCTGAACAATAGCAGATCCTCATTACTAATTTTCAGCATCTTTAACTCTGTAGCTTTAAAGAAATTTAAGTGTTTGGTTACTTCTGGTGATTCATTAGTAGTCCTGCTAGCTGCTATGCATCGAGAAGTATCTGTTACAATACAACACTGTGTAGTCTGATGCAATGTATGTCATTATGTGCAGCACATTGAACCATGGTTGAGCTCCGGACAGGACCACGAGAGAGAGAGAGCTGCCACAGTTACTGCGCACATGCTGGCTTACTACCTGGATAACCTGACTGTCAAGGTACACACAGACATTTTAACTATCTTGGACACACCACATATCTTAGTTTTGATAATGGGTGAATTGTAACTCATTTAAATGTATATGATCCAAAGTATTCAGCCATTGAAGGTCACTATATTCTCACGTCAGTGCGAATGTATTTTGTCTTCACTTGATGTTAAAACTGACATTGTGTGCCTTTTCTTTTATTCCTGTGCATCTGTGTAGAACATGGTGTCTTTCCACAACCTTGGCGCTCTGCTGGGCCGACTGTCTCCACGATGTTCTGACCCTCGGCCTGCTGTACGCACTGCTGCTATGGACTGTGTATACTCTCTGCTTTACATACAGCTACGCTATGAAGGTACAGAGACCCAGCGCCCTGAACTTTTACCTGCATCGTCATTTTATTTGCAATCACTGAGTGACAAAATAGTTGTTAATATATTTCTCACTCAACCTACATAGTTCAGCTTTGACCTAAACATGTTTATGTTTAAATAACCGTAACATTGTTTTGTAAAGCTTGCTGTTTTGACTCCTTATCCGTAGGTTTCTCCCTAGATTATAAGGATGAAGGTGTGGACAGTCTGTTGCCCCTAAAAGACCGGCTAGATAACCCTGACCATTCAGTTCTATATAAGACCTGCTCCGACCTCACCAAGGTACACCTTTAAACCATTAAGCAGGGCTCTCTTTAAAAAAATCCTTTTCGTTATCTCGCCCAGATAGATTATCGTGCCCTGTAGTATGCCACTCAATGACAAAACCTTCTGTTGTTTTGCTTTTATTCTGCAAAACTCATTCCAACATACTATAGTCATACAATCAATGTTACATCTTTTGTCTGTTAATTTAGTATGAGCAGTCGTAACTCTTCCAGTAAAAATGTTTAATTGCACTTATTCCTGTGTGTGTCAGGTGATGAGTAAGCGTCTGCCTCAGGAGCAGCTGACAACGTTGGTCTTCATGTTGTTTGAAGGGCTGGCTGACAGTCAGGCAAACTGCTGCAGAGCCTCATCTGTCATCCTAAACACTCTGCTGAAAAACCGAGGAGGAGGACTGCAAGAGCTGGTAACACACACACACACACACACACACACACACTCACACTCACACTCACAGCCCTCTGTTACATCTGCTGATTAATATTCTGGATTACCAAACCCAGTGTTTGTTTGTATGTTAGGTCCCAGAGATGCTGGAGGTGCTACATGTGCGTCTGCAGAGCATCACTGAAGAGCAGGTATGAACACACTCCAGTGTGATGATATTCAGCATAGATATGAATTTTTCAATAGTTATTTTGTTATTAGGGCCCACGCACTGATTTTAGTCAGAATGGAGGACCTATTGTTCTTCTGTTATTTATTCTCATTCTTATTCACGGGCTTTGCGTGAGAAAAAGAGGTGCGTGGGAGAAACCTACTTAAAAATGTTCCGACTCGGCAAAAAACATTAATCTGATTGGGGTGTCGGTCAAAAGTCGGAAAAAAAATGTATCTTTAGTTGTGAAAGCCCACGCTTTTTGCCAACTGTGACCAATTCACTTGAAATTTGCCACACATGTCCGGTTGGGTCTACTCTACAAAAGAGTCAACCAAAAAATAAAAAGTCACTTACTGCTAACTAAATGCATGCATGTGTGTGTCAGTGTGGCTGTGGTGCAACAAGACTGTAGAGACTATAAACCTGCAGCTTCAAGCATAGTGATCTTATTTTTCTTCTTCCGTACACAAAGTTTACCGCGTAATTCGTCCCACAGCATCGCACGCACAATTTCCACAAACACACATATTGGTTGAGAGCGCTAAAAAAACACTTAACTTTGGGCCCCACAGTAACCCAACGTACTTTGTCGTATAAAAATATTTTAAGTTTATAACCTTAACAAAAATCTTTATTAGTCCCGAAATGGGCATTTTGATAACTTGTACAGTTTCAGAAAAAGGGGTGTGTATAGCATGGAATGGTTCAATAAGCCCCACCCACAGAATAATGAAAGCCCCGCCCACAGAAGCCCCGCCTACATTTAGGCTTTTTGTGACTTCCTGGAACTGCTTTTGATAAGTATATGACACATTCTGTGGGCGGGGCTTATGGAACTGCTTTTGATAAGTATATGACACATTCTGTGGGCGGGGCTTATGGAACTGCTTTTGATAAGTATATGACACATTCTGTGGGTGGGGCTTATGGAACTGCTTTTGATAAGTATATGACACATTCTGTGGGTGGGGCTTATGGAACTGCTTTTGATAAGTATATGACACATTCTGTGGGTGGGGCTTATGGAACTGCTTTTGATAAGTATATGACACATTCTGTGGGTGGGGCTTATGGAATTGCCTTTTATCTAGATAAGTTCATATAATGAACCAGTCAGTCAAGGAAAGCTTACAACCAACAAACTTTCTATCGAGACGACTATTCCTTTAAAGCTAGAGATCTCAAAGAAAGTCATGGAGCTTTTAGACATGATTTCAATTACTTTGCAGCCCGTTGTAAATATGATTGAGGCCCCGGCTAAAGGAGCAACTGCAAGAATTTCCTGTTCGATTAATGGACTATCAGTGAAAGCCATTTTTGATAGTGGCGCTGTCATCTCAGCAGTGAGTGCAACGTGGATGAAGAAGAATTTCCCCTCTATTAAATATGCCTATGATGAGAACAGCACGGACAAACAAGGAGTGAATGGAGTTAATGGAAGGGTTGAGGCTCTCGGGTGTGTGAAATTAACACTTGAGTTTGTTAACCCTGAAGTAACAATATTGGCCCCTATATTTGTCTTGGAACATGACATCCCTCCCATCATTGGCACCAATATAATCGGTATCCTCAAGGCGGTGAAATTGAAGAATGCAAGAAAGTCTTCCAGGTCTCAAACAGTAGCCGCCAATTTGCCGGCCCTGGCACAGTCACCGGAGGTCGTTGTGGAGAGCAGCCATGGGGAGATTTTAGATGTCGTTGACAGTCACATCCCACATGGTGTGGAGTCTGTTATTGCAGCACCAGTCAGGAGGGCCTCTTCCGAGACTCCTCAAGCACCGGGCCGCCACAAACCCAACACTGTCGGCAGCCAGAGGGACGCTGTGGTGACCTGTGCCGAAGCAGAGCTGTATCAGAGTGACGAGACAGAACACGACATAGTGGACACCGATTCACTAGTGGTCATAGAGGAGAGTCTTTCCGGTCCGACATGTAGGGTGGAGCAGGAAGAGAAGAACAAAACGTCAGTTGAGATATTCGTGAAAGATCTAGTTTCACTAATGATCAAAAAGGTGAAAGTGCGCAGGCCGGTTGACATTTCAGAGGCCGACCTTAAGCGTGTGTTTGAAAGGACGTGGGCCGAAGTTGAGGGTGTGGATTTCGTTGCCACAGAAAAGACCTTTAAACACCTCGACGAGACCATTCACCGGGACCTGTGTAAGACGTGGGGCGGTGCAAAAATGGTGCTGCTCCACATGAAATTACAGAAACCAGAGTTTGAAGACAATATCGCCTCCTCTGTCAAAGACCACCTGATGACGCCACCGAGGAGACTCAGCACGAACGGCAGGTTCTTCTCGGCTGTGGGCAAAGCTATCTCCAAGCCCTTCAGACGCGTCAGATAGGTGGAACGGGGGGGCTGAGCTTGTCAGTGATTGAGTGACTTAACACTGCAGCGTCTCAGAGACACCTCCACCTTTCTCTCTGTGCCCCCCCCCCCCTACCCCTTTTCCCCAAAGACACAGTGGCTGCAATGATTAAGTGACTTAACACTGCAGCCTTAGAGACACCTCCACCTTTCTCTCTGTGCCCCCCCCCCCCCCTCTTTCCCCAAAGACACTGTGGCTGCAGTGATTAAGTGACTTAACACTGCAGCCTTAGAGACACCTCCACCTTTCTCTCTGTGTCGTTCCCCCCTCCCACCCCCTCTTTCCCCAAAGACACAGTGGCTGCAGTGATTAAGTGACTTAACACTGCAGCCTCAGAGACACCTCCACCTTCTCTCTGTGTCCCCCTTTCCCTAAAGACAGGGAGCATCTTCTGTCTTTTTTTCCCCCCCAACCTGGATGTTGGGGCAGGACCACTGAGGTAGTCAACAGCTGGAAAGGTGATATCAGGGTCCTAGTGTTGGTCCTGCTTCTTTTCCAGTTCTGAGTAGTGTCACTATCGTGGTACATATAGGTTTTTACCGGGTGATCCGGTTTTTCCTAAAATAAAATACAATATATTATGTATTGTTACAACATCTGCACATCTCTCTCATTGTTTGCTGTAAGATCGTAAATATTCAACTCGACTCAGTGAATTAAGTACAAAAAAATAAACAATGTTTCTTTCATTTGAAAATCTAAATTAAAGTGGCCGTAGTCATAATAAGTCATAATACTATAATAACTAACCTTCTGGGGCTTCCATTTGCTCCAATATTATGGCTTCATTGTTAGAAAGACACTGACAATAACATTCAATTTAAGCTCTTGATGAGTTTTATACACCAGTTTTAACGTGTATATATAATATCTATATATAAAATCTCCACTAAGTCTCCTGTTTACTGTGAGTACATTATCTTGTGTATCTTTGTATTCATGCTTGTTTTTGTCGATTGCTATCTCTTCCCTTTCCGAACAAAATACTCAAAAGATGTGCCCACCTCTCCCAAATTCAGCACTTACATCTTCCAGGTGATGTTGGGTTTTGGGAGACTGTCACCAAACAGGGAAATGGTGGTTTCTGGTCCGGCCATCACTTTGTTTCACCTCTTCTCTCAGACGTGCAGTAGTAGGAGCTGCGGGAGGGAATGTGTATATATTATTATAAATGCTTTGTTAACACTTCATAGTTATTCTGGCATCATTGTAATTCAAAGCTTAATGAAGCCATCCCGAATTATAACACTCATTAGCACAATTGCGTTACCCACATTACCGGTTTATTACCGACCATTGACTACAACGGAGACAAAGAGTACCTGTTTGATGGGCTTTCCTACACAATAAAAAATAAATACATTTTTAAAATAATCAATCTTAAGTCATTTATTAAGAACAGAAACATTTAATAAAAATACATTCCAACATAAATTCATAAATCAAAAAATTAATGTTTGGTGGTTGTTTTTATTGTAAAATGTTAAGTTGCCCTCCATGTGTCATATAAAGGCTTTGTTTGATATATACATCAGGGGACAAGCCCCGAAGCCTTCGCACTTTTATTTTTACTTTACAGCCTTGTTGCGCCTCAGTGGCTATTATCCTGCGGGCGTAATCATAATCTTGCTTTTTGAATAAGGACCAGTCTTATTCTATGGGGAAATGACTCTACTTCTCTTTATTTCCTCAGTAAACATCAATCTCTAGTTCTAATTCTGTTTTGAATAACCAACACACCCTTTGGGGCGTATTTCCCATTAATGATCTATTTATTGTGCAATATCTTGTTCTCCATCTATGAGCTATATCAATTTAACCTGTGATTTACTCTACCTGTGTTCAGGTGAGAGTGGCGGTGGGACAGACGGTGCTAATCCTGGCTTCTCAGCATTTGCAGGCTGTTATCAATACACTAGTTAACCAACCACTTCCTTTTGACAGGTAGATTTACAAAACTTATAATTACTTCCTTACTTACTACCCCAGCATGGCCACAAAATGTATCTCGCAGTAAATTCAGTAATGTTTTTATTTAGCTTGTGAGTTGCAAATGTTTAATCTTTCACAGAACAAAGAATTTAAACTGTTTGTGTTTTCAATGAAAGACGCTTCAACGTTGAGTTTTTCTATCTCTCTGGCCAGCTGGACCGGTGAGATGTGGATGGCCCTGGGAGCAGACCCCATTGTAGCCAATCAGATTATTGAGATGGTGATTGAGAAGCTTCTCATCATGGCGCCCTACGTAGACCAACGGGAGTCAATGATCAGAGGAGGGACGAAAAAGGTGGCCACCAGCCAGCCGCTGGCCGTAAGTTCACAGACACTCACAGACATGTCACTAGTTCTTGTTAAAGATTATGATATTAATGCATAATCCCTTTTATGTCAACTCGCACAATTCACACTTATAGAAATAAGAAAGCAATGGCACTCAAGGCCAAACATGGTCACAATTTCACAAATATAGCAGGCGTGTAACGTGGCCAGTTTAGACTGTTCAGATGCAACTTTGGTCCTGCTCAGCACTCTTCAGCTGTTTTCTTCAGCTCCAAACCAAACAAACTGTAGAAGAGGATGACTCTTACATGTGTGCCTGTCTGTTTTTTGTTGTTTCCAGATGACATGCGGTCTTAAAGAGCTGTTATTAAATGGTAACAGTCAGGAGCCGGCAGTCAGCATGTTTCCTCAGCTCTTCTCCTGTCTCACTGTCAGACTGGGAGCAAGTGTCGGGGTCTCGGCACCGAAGGATGCCAACACAAAACAAACTGCCTCCCTCCATGTTGCAGGGTAGGCATCTTGTTCCTCCTCAGAACTTGTCAAATGTACTTTTAAAGTTAGTTCAAGGCCCTTTCTTTCATACCTGGTTCAACATTGTCGATCAAATGTCTTATTATCCAGCTTAACCTACCGAGATGATTGACATCAGCATACGTCCGTTCCTCAAAGATGGAACCGCCCTCAAACAGTTTCTTTCATTCTAACAAGAAGTCAGTCCCGAGGATAATTGCGCGTGCCCATTCCTCTTCAGAAGGGGGAATGAAACCATGATGTTCTAACGCTACAACATGACCCATAAACTCAAAGGAAGAGCCTTTTTTTTCATTTGAAGAAGTCAAGTCCATAATCATGGCAAAGTCTAATTCTGCGTTCATAGTAAACTGTTGTGAATATTCACAACCCGTTTGTTGTGAATGCAGCATAACACCGACCTCGCTGCGAGACATAAGCATCAGACAAGTTAAATGTGTCAGTGTTGGGAAGATGTATTGTAAAGTAAGTCTCGTAAATAAATTAATCAATCAATAGCGCTCGTACAGGAAATCATGATGATGTGAGAACGAATCTGGGTGATCTGGAAGAACTCTCTCTCCCCATAAAACTAATATCACTCCTTCATCAATGAGGAAGGGAGCTGCTTTTTGTCCAGTGGGAGTGGCCAACCTATCTAGTGAACTTTCACTAAACCTGCTCTGGACCAGGTTAAGAGATTTCCATGTGTTGCTCGGGTGATTTTTCTAAGCTTGCTTTGAGGAACCGAAAAGCCCAATCTACATCATCTTATCCTCAAAATTACTCAGCTGAATCAGTAAGCCACGGTCGAGGAATAGGGCCCAGGTGTAGCTAACATGTTGGTGTCATCGTTCGGGATTTCAGGGTGGCAGCTGATGCTCTGCGGATCTTGTTGGCACGGGCCCAGTTAGATGAGGTGATGAAAAGACTGGACGAAGATAAAGCCTGGGACGCGATGAGAGAACTAAAATCACACACGACTGGAGTTACACTCCTGGCAAGGTACGTGGTTCAGTTTGAGATCTCAATTCGAAGTTCACTACAGATGTATGCTGGATCAAATCTATTATCTTTCCTATTGAGGATTAAATTATCATCCGCTCTTGTTTCTCTCTCTCGTAAATTAAATGTGGTCTAAATCATGATTCTCCTCTTTATATAAAGCCTGTGTACATTTTAGTATGTTTGTCTTGTGTTTAGGGCAATGGCTAAGCATGCTGGTCCCAGGTTGCCCGCCATTGTGGAGTCGCTGTGTCCCTCCTTGAATAACATTTACGAATGCCAGAGAATCACCGTCACTGCTTTCTTCTCCGAGGTGAGACACCATGAAGTACTACATGATGTTTAGTTTGTATGTGTTAGAGGGGCCAAAGTGTTTCATTGAGCTTCATGCACTGTGCAATAAATGTCCCCACCTGTTGCCACCCTATCTGAATTACGACTATATATTTTTTTAACCCATACAGTATTGTATGAAAACACCCCCAAAGGCCATCAAATCATCTGTTATAGTCTAACAGATGAAGAACATGAATAACCTGTCATCTCTCTCTTTACTGAGTCCAGCTCTTAAACCATCATGTGGTGACGGAGTTGATGCTGATAGATGTGTTGATGAACAACATGATGGAGAGGATATCGGATCCCTGTTGCACTGTCCGCATGCTGGCTGTTCGAGGGCTGGGCAATATAGCGGTGGGATCCCCTGAGAAGGTACATGCAACGCTCGCACACAGGAGCACATCCTCTCTGCTGCTACATCACTGCTAGATTACTTTCTCACTCTCACGTCTTTCTCTCACCAGGTGAACAAATATGCCAAAGAGCTGCTGGCAGCCATGAGTTCAGGCATGGAGGAGAAAGACGATCCAGGTCAGTAGATCAGTAAAAGTGAAAGTTACAGTAATCTGCAGTCTGGCTCTCCTAATTGGCTCCAGTGATGCCTACATTTTACAGTTTAGTGATTTGGCTTTCACTTTCCTCATGACATCAGCATGATCTTCATACTACATGTTCAGCATCTCGTCCTGGATTCTTTTTTGTCTTTTTAGAAATGCTCTTTTTTATTTCCTGCAGGTAAGCTGATTACCCTTGAAGCCATGTCGGGCCTCTCCAAAGTGCTCATCTACCTGGACAAGAAGAACGTCCACTTATTAGTGGTTTATATCTTCATGAAGATCAAACCGTTCCTGGAAAGTGTAAGTTCCCTTTAAATCTTTTTTCCGTGACTAGTAATCAAAAGTATCCAAATGTAAGTGTATTTATAATACCAGTTCTGGAGTTGTTTTGTATCTTTTTAATAATTCAAGAGCTAAGGTTTGTCTCTTGAGCTTAGTGAGAAGGTGAAGTAGTTTCCCTACACATAGACACATGTAACGCTAACAGTACTTCTCTGTCTCATCCAGGAGAACGATGCGATCCGCTGTGCTTCCATCCATCTTATGGGAAACTTGTCCAAGTTTGGCTCTGGAGAGCCAGTGTTCAAAGACCAGATCCACAATGTCCTGGTCAGCCTGCTCTTGCACCTGGTTGACCCAAACCCGGAGGTGGTCAAGGTAAATGGAAACTGTGCATTCACGTCAGGTTTTTTATCGTAACGAAAATTGGAACACAAGTAAATTGGAAAAATAGTACCTTAACTTGAAACTTGACACACACAAAAATATTGTACTGTTTCATACAAATATCAATCTTTCTTTTTTTGGCATATGTCCAGGCGTGTAAATATTCGATGAGAGTGTGTGCTCCTGTCGTGGGATCAGAGAAGATCACAGCCATGTTTCAGAACCACCTTCATGACGAGAAGAGTCTGCACTATGGAGAGTTTATCAATGACCTCACCAAGTACCTGGTGAGACACACACACACACACACACACACACACACACACACACACACACACACACACACACATATGGCTGAATAAGATGAACTGAACTTAAAGAATATTCAGATATAAAGTAGATTCTTTGTGAAAATTACTTTTATTAATTTTTCTGTTGCTATTTTCATAACAGTTGACAAACAATGTTGTGGCAATACATTTACTGGCCTTAATACAAAGAGGATTAAAGGATCAAACGCACAGATTGTTTGCAAAATCTAAATAGATGATATTGTTAAATTACATAAGAAGTGCCTATTCATGTTTGGTGATAAGTGCATGTTTTGCTGTTCACAGATTGAGGACTTTCCAGGCATGCTGAACTTTTATCACATATCAGTCATCCAGTTCTTCAAGAGCAGCTGGGCTGAGGTCCGAGCAGGAGCTGCCATGTTTATAGGTATGACTGCAAAACTCCAGGTCTTGAACATTTAGATCTGAAACCAGTGAACCTGAGTGGATGCCTGGGTCAGAAACTGTGTGTTTCTATTGTATCAGATGTGACCTGGTGTGTATATGTATGTATGTGTGTGTGTTTGTGTGTTCCAGGGTTTCTGCTGGGGAATCTTTCAGAGGAGCATTTCTCCCACCTCAACATGGCCACCATCTCGAAAGGTGATTCACAGGACAGCCTTTGTTCTTCAAAAGTGTAAACGGATTCTGTTGTATTGACTGTGTGTTTGTGTGTGTGTTCTTCCTCAGGTTTAGTGATGTTGCTCCAAGATCCAGATCCTGTGGTGAGAGTGAAGGCTGCTGAGGCCATGGGACGTTTCCACTGACACACAAAGACCCACAATCAAATCCTAGTGTTTCCTCTATGCGCTAACACAGCTGAACAAGAATACTAATAATATTGAGGATTAGGCCCACAGTTTATAAAAAACATTAATAACCCACCAATTCAAATGTACAGTAACTACAGCAAAACAGTAACTACCAAAAACAGGGACCAAAGCAGGAACAAATAAGGAGCCAGAAGCCAAACTGTCCGATTTGCCAATGTTACGAAATCATAGAAAATGAACACTGGTACTTATTCATATGCACCCGTGCACATATATTTAGCAGTTAGCAGCTTTGTTAAGCTTCTTTTGACATTTAACTAAGGTACTTGAAAGGAAGTGTTGCTCTTAGCAAAACTTCAGTGACCAAAGACTGTGTTGCTCCCAGCAGATCGACGTTGTCTGTCGTGATCAGCGTTTTGTCAGTGACGATACCAGATATGTGCTGTGCTCGGTCAACAAAACGTACCATGCGCCATTTAGAAGGTTCTTTTGCAACAGAGTTTTTAGAATAAATCTAGTTTCTTCAAATATTATGTGAAAAAGGAGATAGTGATGAGCATTTAACATAAATGACGACAAATCCACATGACTCTGGTGTGTATGTGTCCGTGTGTATGTGTGTGTCGTCACACCAGCATTTCATGAGAAGGATGTAATTGAAAGAAAACAGACTACAATCTCATCGCCGTGTCCAGTAGTTTAGATCATCGAGCTGACTTTGTCAAATCAGCCGGCAATAAACAGACATGTTTCCTTTTGACTTTAATAACCAATCTCAGACACGACCCTTTGCAGCGGACCAGTGCGTTAATGTCAATCTACACAACTCTTTTGAACCCCAATAATATGTTGGTGACACGCTCGCCTCTATTTCTAAGCCATGATGGAGCTGTTTATGAATTGCTGCCAGAACGAGAACTAAATGGCGCCACTGGACACTTTCCTGGTGTCACAATCATTTCTTACTCCCACCTCAGGCGGCTGCTTCGACCACTAAATGTCTGATCTGCAGTTTAGGATTCAATTTGAACTTGACGTCCAGTGTTGTTAGGCAGAGCAGACGAGTGAAGCCATGCTGAAAACAATTAGTGCCAAATGTTCATTGATAATAAATATTATAATGGCACCATGAAGACGCTGTAAATTATGTCCTCTCTCACTTTCAATGCACTTGATGTTGTTTCCATATCATTATTGCATTCCATGTTTGAGGTTGTACAGCTTTAGGCGACAGCTGCATGTTTGCAGACCTCTTCCAGTTATGTAAATATGTGTGAATGTGTATTATGTCTGTGCACGCAACTTCAATTTTTGTGTTTCTGAATTAATTCACCCGAGGAGCGATTTAAAATACTTTATTGTGCATCTTCAGATAAATGAATTTAGTGACAGAAAATGTCCAAGATCAGGTGAAAGCAATATATTGTTTGTTCTTGATCAAATTAATGATTATATGTATGTTCACCTTAAATGTTTCTGTTGCACTTTTGAATTACATCATGTAGTCCCTGATTTAAGAACCAAAAGGCAAAGAAAAAAAACATTATTTTGTTATTTTAAGTGGAACATAAAACTAAATGTGTCCCATATGCGACAACTTCTTTGTGGGTAGGAAAAACGACTTAAAAGATGTATCAATCAAATGTAAAAGGCTGCTATCAATTGTATTAAAGGTTCTTTAAAGAAGGAGTCATGACTTCTAACACTATGGTTTAGTTTAGGGTGAAGAGTAATTATTAATGTTCTGAGTTTTTAAAACGGTTATTAACTTTATACTACTGATCTTTTTTTCATCTTTTTGTTTCTTTTTATTATGTTTAAAGACTGTTAATTATGTCCCAGTATGTATGACACATGGCTACAAGTTTGTATGTGTGCGCATGTCACTTCTCATGTGTCACTGCACCAGAAGTCATCGTGGATGATTGCAACCAATGTATTTAAAATGAAGAAATAAACAGATCCATTAAAAGTATAATGGGTGATTTCTCTGGTTTGCAAAAATAGTATTGCCCGATGTGAGTGTACTTTTTTCAGTACCCATACGGGCGCAGTAAAGAGCCAGGTATTGTGATCACACTATTTCATTGCATGTCACAATAGATTAGACTTAACTAAGTTTGAACACCGGTGGAATAATGAGGCCTATAAACGCAGCATAGTTCCATCAGTGCCCTTCATTGTGTCACTCCAGTTGTCTGAATGCTCTTTGATCACATTCATCCTCAATGTAAATGTTAAAAAGTGTGCTAAAGCTTTAGTCGTGTTTTGTGAATTCATTTAGCGACCAGCTGTGTATCATGTTGATCATATGTTCTCATATTGGAGTTTTTTTTGTCTGAAACTACAACAGGGAGTGGATGAGCAGCAGCAGAGTAAATATGAGCTCTCGAGCTCTTGTATGGGAGCTGACAGACGGTCAGTAAACACAACTATTGTGCGTTTCAGACGGGAGGACGACGACACATTAACGAGACACGCCATTCGCGGAGCTGTATGTTGTGTTTAGTCTGTTGTGTCTTATCTCTGGGCGTAGTGGGACGAATGTTTTTCATACATTGGTTCACCTTGCCACTAAATTGTTCTGATGCAGAAATACAATTTTTAAAAAGTGATTTTGTCAGTGGTGCAATGTAACTAGTCTACAATTACTCAAGTACTGCACTTAAGTACAAATTAAGGTACTTTTACTTTGATTTAATGTTATTTTAATAAAACTGTAGGCTTCTACTCCCACTATACATCTCAGAGACACACTTTGAAATGAGTTACTTGTTACTTTTTAGTTTGAAAGTTATGCCATGTCTGTCCAGTGAAAACCACGCGTCTCCAGTTTTGGGGAATTTAAATGTTTCGAGGACTGATTAGGGTTTTGTTTCGGAGTTGAGAAAACTCTCCTCTCCCTTAAACTGGACAAACGATTTTAAAAGCCTCTTGGTTCGTCAAAGAGCTGAAACGGCGCAACAAACATGATTATCTTATAGATTATGATTATTGATGCTTTGCTATAGATTAAGTACCTCAAAGTATATAAATAAGTTCAATTAGCTTAACCTTAAACATACACATGATGAGGTAATTATACTCCAAAACATACCATTAGTAAAACATTGACAAGGAACACTTTCCTGATTAATGTTTTACATTAATAATAATACTTAACAATAACTTCAAGATTTGAATTATAATGGAATATGTTTTACTCTGTGGGATTAGTACTTTTAGTGAAATAAATGATCTGAACACTTCCATTTCTGTATGTATGTCCTCTTTTGTTTTGTGTGTGTGTGTGTGTGTGTGTGTGTGTGTGTGTGTGTGTGTGTGTGTGTGTGTGTGTGTGTGTGTGTGTGTGTGTGTGTGTGTGTGTGTGTGTGTGTGTGTGTGTGTGTGTGTGTGTGTGTGTGTGTGTCTCTCTCTCTCTCTTAATCTCAGTTCATCTGCCTGTAAACCTGTCTGATGATTCACTCGGTGGGTAAAAGGACTAACTATGTTTAAGAGGTGAAAGTGTGTTTTCCGTGTGGACGTTATGCAGCAGGACGTGTGTGAAGGCAGTTGAGTTTTATTCATACGTCAATATAATATTTAATTCATTCCAAGCCAGAGTAATTGATAAATCAAGACCCATAATCAGACACACATAACCTTCCAATTCTCATCAAAAGATTATATACACATACACTTACATATTGCTTCATATCTGTTTTACAAACAAATTTACATGACATATATAACCATCTATTTGCAAACTAAAAGCTTCATTTTATTAATGTTCAGACAGGGTGCAATCAGGTTTCCTGTGTTTAATGATGCAGAATCTCTCACTTCAGGTTCCCCTAATGCTGCTGTGCTGTTCTTTGATTTAAATCACCATACAATGTTCAAATCTGGTGTCAGAGTTGAAGTTATAACTCCACTGTATGATGTGAGGATTGTGTTCCCTCACTTTGGGCAGTGTATTAAAGCTCAATTTAATTTCCCAGGTGTGACAATTGACAAACAAAGATGGCTGACATTAAGCTTTGAAACTCATATAACAAATTTAAACTGAAGATGTGTTTCAGAGCCACTCCTGAAACAGGATTATACCAATTTAAATGTATACCCTGTTCAGGAAACTGGCTCATCATTCCTCGGTAAGCCTGATCTTTGTAAACAGTAGACTCTATTGATAAAGTCCTGGCTTTCATGTAGGGGAGGACGCCTTGGTGAATTACGCCAAATGCTCGTGTGAAAGGACACCAACCGGCAGACATGGCAGCCGCAGGAAGAGGATACACTGCTTGGGATCAACCCACCAACTGTGCCCTCCAAACACAATAACATCATAATCCCAAACGAAGGCATTTTAATTTCTTGCTTAAATCAGAGAGAAATGGAGCTTTATTTGGATTTTTGTTAAATCGGGAAGGATATAATGTATTACAGGGACTTCAACCTGTAAGAGTGCATACATCTAGAGTCTTTAGAAGAAAAAAAGGATCAAAATCCCTCTTCTATTCATATCTGCAGAGGTAATGCACTGACAGGGCGACTTCCAGGCATCTCACACAGCAGACAACACCTGGTGCTGTAGGACGTATCTTGTGCTGTTCACGCTGCGCATGTAGAGCCCACGGTGAGCGTCAGCAGGCAGGGTGGGGGTGGGGGGGTGAAGAGTGGGTGCCGTTTAAAGGGACTTCTAATTCAGAGACCCTGGTGCTGTGATGTTGTGATGTATCTCATCTTTCGTTAGAGATGGTATGATATGAATAGACTCTGGGCAGCAGCTAGCTGAATGCATTGAGGTGCCAATACAAGATACAGGCTTGAATTGCTCTTTTGATCCAATTGCCAAAAGACGCCTAAGTGGCTCATTACGGTCCAATATAAAGGCCTTTTTTTACATTCCTACTCGTCAGCAGAATGAGGTTTAATAACTTTAAGTGGCAAACATTTCAGTTAAGATTTGAGTAAGACAGCGAGGATGGGGCTGGAATTCATATTCAAAGGCGAATATTCTGCTTTATCGTCCGTTTTCTTCTCTTCCAAGTAAATTGAGACTATATCCTTTTAAAAACATATAACAGAAAGGATATTGCTCAATGCTGCCCAAGACCTAAGAGCCGATATCTGCTTAGCTGTTAACGCCACTGAGTGTCTGTTCCTGTCGGTCTTAAAGCAGGCTGAGGCAAATGCCCATGAAAATAATAATTCCAGCACTAAATTGAAACAAATGTGCAGTCAAAGCCCCAATTACCATATCAAATTGTGTCAAATTGTGTCATATAGACCTCCATCGTAGCCCAAAATGTCAGCGTGACTTGCTCTTGGCAGCTCATCGTCTCCTGTTGAAGGGATGTCTTCGAACTGAGACTTTGAAAGAATGAAACCATTTATGTGTGAGCTGTATTTCATGATTTATGTTTTCGATTGGAACAAAAGGGTAGAGAAGTCAAAAAATATTGGGAGATGAATATATAATATTCATATTGTTTTTTATTATAATTTTTTTTTAGGATTTCCTGACTATAACAACAACATATATTGTCAGCATTAACTGTAACATTTGTGCTGGAATACAATTCTGACGTAGTGTGGGGAGCTGTTTGGCAAGTGCTCTTTACTTCAGCATGGCGGTTCAGGGTCCACAGATTGCAGGATATGCCCCCCCCCCTCCCTCCTCCTCCGTTTATATATTATGATGCTAAACTCACTCGGGGGTGCAGTCAAGTCAGCCCTTGGTTATAGTAAGTGCAGTGTGAAAAGGGCTCATTATTGTATTGGGCTTTTATTGGCGGTGATAGGGGTTGTAACTCAGGTTTCAGCGCGAGCAAGCCAGGCCTTTAGGAGGGGTATTCATACTCCTCTGCGCTGCGTCTTCCAAAGTCCATCCAGCCTTGGTAGTCCCTGTCCTTTATCCTGTGGCCGGGGGCCAGACCACTGGCTCTGCTGGTGAGGGAGGATCTGGTCTCGTAGCCTTGAGGAGACAGAGACACGCACCGTCACTCGCCATCAAACTGAGGATGTAGGCACAGTTTTACCACCCGAACCGACTGAGCGGTACGATGAAAATCTACAACTCTGAACGAGGTCGTTGAAGTAACTCGTGCTGGCTTGTTTTGTATTTGAGTGCTTCATGGAGACCAGTGAGACCAGCGTGTCTCCGAGTCACACACTGTGTTGACTTGATGGAGATGCAGAGATACCCAGTGACAGAGAGAAAGAGAGAGAGAGAACAGAGAGGGAGGACAGGAGGCAGGGAGACGGGTGGAGGAGGAGGTATGGAAAGATGGAGGGAGGAGAGAGAGAGAGAGAGCTAGAGGGAGGCGGTAAAATGCCAGATGGTGGGACTAGGACTCAGCGTGCGTGATGGATGTTGGGACGATAGAAATAACAAGACCGGGAGCGAAATAAGACGAGGGGGAATGTTCTGTGTGTAATGTGGAGCGATGACCAGAGGGAACAACTCGCTCTAATTACACGTTCCCTTCATCCCATGCGCTCCACCCGACCTCTCACCTTTCCTTGAGATGAGTCTGGCCAGTAGTTGGCTCAGGCCGTTTCGGGCCTTCGCTTCCTCCTGGAGTTGGTTGTAGTCGGCCAGGCGTCCTGAGGGGGGCGCCGCGGCCGAGCGGGCCTGGCGTGTGTGCAGGGACGAGGGGGGAGGCATGTCGTCCGACACCAGAGCCCCACCCTCAGCTCTCTGTGACTTTAGAGGACGACAATATACAGAGAGAAGAGAGATGAGGAAAAGAGCATCTACCTCGACCCATTAAGAACAAGAAGACTCCACCCACGTGGTAATAAATACTCATTGCACTGGTGTGTGGGATTAGAAGATATAACACTTTCTGTTGTACCTATATGGAGATGCCATAATGCAAGTCTGAGGAAGAATTTAGGCTTCACGTTATTTTCAAGACTTTTCCGGGCAGCTCTAGGTGCGTGTGTGTGTGTGTGTGTGTGTGTGTGTGTGTGTCTTACCATGGACTGTGAGGGCAGGCTCAACGAACTGCTGGTCAAAGCAGCCAGGAGAACACACACGCAGATTCCTACATTCATGACTGAGAGAGAGAGAGAAAGATAGAGAGAGAGAGAGAGAGAGAGAGAGAAAGGGAGAGGAAGACAAAATACAGTTAAAAGAAATCCTCTCCGTCTATGTGGTCACTTTCTTATGAGGCCACTCGTTGCTCTTTACTGTCTCTCCACAGCCCGCCGCTCGCTTTTATCGTCTCCCTTCAGCGTGTTGAGAGGGAGAAAACCACAGGCAATGTCGCAGAGAGTAGCAATAAAACTTGTTTTTGCAGTTGTTAAAACAGTGGTGGAGGGAGAGATTCACCTTTGATGGTTTCTCTGGAACCGCAAACATGTTTTGTTCTTTCAGAACAAATCAGTATCTAGCAGCCACCCACAGAGTTGGTGTGTGGCGTCGTTGGGATGAATGAACACTGTCAGCATTGACAGAATCACAAAGGAAACCAATTATCTCTAAATCTTCATTTGGCTCTACTTTTTTTGTGCGGTGTTCACATAACAGCACTGACAGATTATTATTATTATTATTATTTTTACCTTTTTATGTATTCTGTCGCTCATATAAAAGGGTCAAAACATAAATCAAAATCTGTTTTGCAACCCCTGAAAATCTGCGATTGGATACATCTGCGTCTATATTTTCTGGTTGAAAAAGGGAAAAACGGCATAAAAGATGCCATGTTATTACATTTGTCAGACTGATTTAGCTAGTTTTCTACCATAGTATTTATTTTGGAGCCTGGCAAAGCAGCATATTACTTGTGATGAATGATGCTTTGCACCAGAGCATTCTTCCAGAGCAAATCCTCCAATTCGATCAAACAGCACCAGTCCTCCTTCAATCTCAATAGTTCAAACCCGCTCGCTCTCACTGTCTGTGCTTCTACTACAGCACATTACGTGTTATTATTTACTCTCTTGCTGCTTTTTTAGGTCTTTTCTAACTGTTTTTCTTTACAATTCAAAGACTCATCCTTTTGCTGCACTGTTACAGAGTAAAAACACACACACACACACACACACACACACACACACACACACACACACATAGGTGGGTAAAACAGTGAGCTCAGCCAGGAGGAGTCCCACATTCCCATTTTCACAGTGAATATTTCAGCAGGATGATATCAGGACTTCATCTCCTCCGGCTAACTTACAGTTTTGAAATTAAACCTTCTAGAAATTATATAAATGTAATTGTGTCATTGTCGCTTGATGCAAAAGTCCATCTGGATAATTGTGTTTAGATTGACACAGCGCTGGTGTAAACAGTCATTCTCTTAATGCTAATATAATTCTTGTTAGCAGCTGGTCATTGTCTCTAATTCATTATTCAGTGAGCTGGTAATGATGCGCAACTGTAACGCGTGTGAAAGCACACGTCTCTCCCCGCCTCAGAAAAATCTGATTTTTTTTTAAATTTAAAGGGAAAATGTTTTTGTTCTTTAAAAAAAGAATCACCTCGATATTCACTTATTGCAGATTTTTTAAAAATGGACACTGATTTGCATTTTTTTCCCCCTAATTTCATTAATGAGCACAATCTTGCCTGCGATATTTGCTGCAAAAATAACATAAAATGCACAGAAAATATGATGCAAATATTACGCGCACACAAGATTTTGTCGTCAGGTGAAACTTGAAGAGAAGACACAAAATTCCAATGTCATGATTGGATTATTTGAACACTCAGATTGTCAGATGAACTTAAACAGCCTGATTATTCTAACAGTTTCGACACTTGTCATTGTGTCCTGAACAAACTTCAACATGTGTCACTGGTGTCCCATTTATTTATATTACATGTTTAAGGTTATATTTTCCCTTTAAACTACAACTCCGGTAACTAATTAAACTGGGAGAATAATAATTATACATTCATTGTGAAAAGGTAAAAATGGAAAATGAATAAAACTAAACATGATAACCAAATTTAAAAACCTCTTTTTTCTGAATTTTACTAATTAAATACACACTTTTATGTGCTTTTTAAAGCAAAGGAGAAATTATTAAAAAATAGAAAACTCCTTCAGGGAACCATTTGTCCTCATTCGACAGAAACATGTCCGAATCGGTTGAATTCTTACCTGCAGCTGCTGCCATGGACCAAGAGATGCTGAGTCTGAAGATGCTGATCTTTGCTCGTCCAGTGTTCAGACTGCGAGTGAGTGAGCAAGAGAGGAGATCATGTTTTATACGGACACACAGGAAGGGGGAGGAGCCTGGACACATGGGAGGAGCCTGCTGCTTGCGCAGAAACTGAAGGCATTGACGCATTGTATAGGACTCGAATGTGCACACATGCAGGAAACACACACACACACACACACACACACACACTACTGTGAAAAATGTGTCATGACAAAGGTGCCAGCTTTAATTGCGTACCTACTTCACACACACACCTGTGTGAGAAACAAAAAGAGGAACACATTGACAGTTTTGGTGGTTTGAATCAGCGAAGAAAAACCTTTAAAAGTAGAATGTGTTTCAGTGTCGAAGTAACACACTCACACACACACACACACACACACACACACACACACACACGCGCACACACTTATAGATACAGATAGATGGACAGATATGAGTAGACATGACACAGGAAGGTGGCGACACAGAGTAGAAGAAATACCAGAGAAATAATATTTTCGGGGAATTTGCATCGGGTTATGCACAAACACAAATGTGGATATGAAAAGTAAAATGTTTTCACTCTGTCTCTGTGTTTGAGTTCTTTCTGATTGAGCAGAAACAACTCGCAGGTCAGTGCCCATCCCAGCGAGGGCTTTGACATGGCCTTGCTCAGGTACGACAGGCCATTGCAATTTCATAAAGGAAATTGATTTCTCATGGGGCTTTCCTTGCTTCATATCGCACCGCCATGATCCCTGGTGGACTTCTGACAAATTGAGCCTGACATGAGATAGAATGTGAGTCTGAGATGTTTATTAAGCATGTGTTGTGTCTGATGCCTGTGCAGCAAATGGCATGTGATCATTAAAACATTGTTGACAGAGTTTGCTATATAAAGTACACATCTACTGAATTTATTCAACATAGGTGGGGTTTCTTGTTTCATGTCTGAATGAGCTTGATGGAAACTGCCTTCAAGCAGAAATCCCGTTGTTATTTACCAGATTTATTGTCTGTTTAAAAATCCTGAGTAAACTGTCGGACTCTACTTAAAGCTTTAATGCCAAACTCATCAGTGTGTTCTGTCTGATGAAAAGGTCAAACGTCATTCATACATGAAATGGGGTGAGCCGCTCACTGAGGGAATAACATGAAGTGCTCATGCAATTATTATCTTTAAGACCATTAAACTCTCTCTCTTAACCTTGAAGATGAAACCTTCAACTTGTATCGACAGCATTAAGCATTATTTTGGATGTCTCCTTAACATACAAATCATACAAACTATTTGAGATTTAATTATATACATATACATTTAGATATGTAGCCATTAATGGAGAGAGGAGACACACAACTGTGCTTCCTTCACTTGCCAGCTATTATTCCTGGTATGTCTATTTAAAGATACTAATTTGGTCGCAGGGATTGTCCAAATCACTTTAAATTCTGCAGTTGTTCAGCTGCCAGCGAGGTCACAGGAAAGCTCTGGAGCATTTATAAAAAATAGTTTCACCTTTTTCTTTGTGTAATTCAGGACCTGAAACTTCTGAAAGGACCTTAAACATCCCCCCCGGGGGTCTTTGCTGGCGTAAATGAAAGTCACATTTCAAGTTTTCAGGGTATGAATCAGAAACCAGCAATACAGGATATCAGTGTCAGTAAAGTAATAACGCATCTCACGACGTGTGATGTTGGAAGTTCAAAGTTGCACTGACCGACCCAAGAAGGACATGTATTAACTGTGCGTCTGACCTCAAGAGGATGTCCATGTAGGTGTAACGGGTAACGCTGAAGAGAGGCAGCCCGTGACCCGCCAATGTGAGAGAGAATGAGAGGAGTGTGTCGGTGGACTATCTGGTGTGTTTTCAGCTCCACTCCAGTATGTTGATGAGGCTAACATTAGCCTGTTTCCTAACGGTGTCATTGGCAGGTGTTTGACCTTTGATGGGGCATTCACTTGCACTCTGTCATTGGCACCTGTCTTACCTTCTAGCAGACACATGAACAAACACCGTTTTTTTTAGTTTTTTTTAAAAATTGCTCTCCCTGTTTACCAAAGTCCACCTTTGCCTCATGAATAATGAAACTGTACGCAGCATTTACTGTCCCGAATCGCTCCGCCATGTTTTGAAATGCCATCTGTTTCGTCGAAGACATTGAGAGTGCTTTTGGTCAAACAGACCACTGAACAAATGACGCTCTCCTCCCAAAGGGCGTCATTACAGAAGTACAGCTGCAGGCCTCATCAGACAGCTTCCGTCTGCTGTTTGAGGGGAAATAAAGATGACAAGTATGAATAAATAAAAGCTGCAAAGAAGCTACATTCTCAGTTTTACATATTTGAGTCTGTATTCTATTACCTGCCTTCTCAAATCCCCCTCATGTCCACTGGAGGGCTAAATACCACAGTGCCCTCTCCACCCCTCTCCAGCCTCCACATGCGGTCAACACCATCGACTATACATTGCACAGATATTTGCACACCATCCCTTTACATTTACTTGGCGCTTGCTTCTGTCCAGAGCGACTAACATTAAACAATCCAACAATAACTAATTCACGAACAATACAACTGCTGTTGTTTCTCCAAATGTGTCTACATGAAACGCTAAAGCCTGTATTCGCTACTGCACTTACACATGGTACTCTGTGCTGATGGCAAAAACAAACGCACCCTCTAAAAATGGAGCACTCAGTGTAGGTATCGGGGGCCGGTTTGCTCTGTTTGTTGCCTTCATTGGTGTACGAGCTGCAAACCTTTGCTGCTGCTTTTGGACGGGCAGTTCATGGGCAGGTTGTCGTCTTCAGTTGGATCGTGTTGGTACACGATGGCTTTTGTCACCTGCTGGCTTCTGCTGCGACCTGCCGAGTTGTGTGCAGTTGTGGTAACAGCTATTGGCGTGAGTCGGGAATGATGTTCTTGTTGTTGTGAGTTTGCATTGTGGTCTGCGTTGCCTGGACATGTCATCGGCTGAACTGGTTTCCTCCGACCTCCCCTGAGGTTGGTGCTGTCCTTAGGGGGAGGTGAATGATTGCTTTAGTGACGTAAACATGACGTTCATCTCGCTCACAGCTTTTTCTCCTGGTATTTGATCTCGACAATTTGTTTCGTGGGAAGCTCTTTGCGTCTTTTGTCAAATTCACAGTTTCTCCACATATACGGTTATTAAAGAGTAGAATTGACTGGTTTTCTACTGCTACACTCTTTCATTCATGCAAAACTCATTGTGTTGACTATCTGATCTTCACCCTATAAATCATTTAATAAGAGGATATTGTTTATATCTAAAAAATCTGTTGCACACCTTATTTGTGTTTTAATGCTTATGCATATCCAATGAAATGCTGTGTTCATACATCTCATGTTCACGAGATTGAATATTAAGCTCATGATCTGAAAGCTCTCGGCCAAGTTCGTCTCGGTACAGTTTGTAAAGTGGTTCTGTGTCTCTCTGTTGTTGTGGGAAATTACGACGAGACAATATTCAATTTTGGACATATTCCGCATTTGCATACTATAATACAAATAGTACGGTGACTTTCGCAGATCAAGAAGCCTCAAAATAAAGAGAAGCCATTCTAGTTTTCACAACTACAATCAGTTAACAAGCAAATACCATCATAATAACCCAAATACATTAAACAATTAAACAATTCCTTGAAAAAGGGAAACAAGTGAAGAAAATAACAGTAAATAACCAGATGTATCTTCATACCAAGCTGACTTTGTAGCACATTGTTAAAAATTCAAAACTTGTAAATATCCCTCTTGTGGAATGAGCAATCAATTTGTAAATCTAAAACCAGACGCCATGGCATCACACCCCACACGAGCACATCGCTGTTGTCGTCATCAAGGAAAAACATGCAGGTAGGGAGCTTGTTTTTTTTTTGTTTTTTTTACAAGGAATGCGTTCTTGTTTATTCTCTCTGCCTCTCCCTCCCAGCTGTGACTCACGGCCCTTGAGTTAATTGCGGCGTTGTGTTGTGTGGGACAGAAGCTCTTCAGGAGATGGACCCTCTTTTCTGCTCTAATCAACCGGTTCGTTCTGTTTTGTCAGACATGAAGGGAAGAGATAGAGATGGAGGGGCGAAGGTGGGCAGATAGAAATTATGCTGATGATGAAACATTAATCAAATCATTGTTAACAAATGTATGACTACTTACTGTAATACTTCAGAAAACAGTTCCCAAGCGCTTGAGAGCAATGAATAATCTGGTGCAGACTGTCTGAGGCACTGGTGGAAGGCCGAGGATTTCACATAAAGAAAAGAAAAAGTGCTGATCATGGGACACTGTCCAAAAATAACATCATCGTTTTGAGCATGACATCAAGAACTTTTACTTGTTTGTCATGTGATATTGCTGTTTATCTTGGTTTTATAGTGTCTTTCATTATCTGGATTCTTTTGAGTGCAGATATTCTGATCTAATCTGACCATAGATGGACAAACGCCTCTCGGTTGACCTCTTGTCTGGTCGTGGCCTCGCACGAAAGGTTGTCAGGTTTTATGTATCTTCTAAAGAGGCATATCAAATACATTGTCACAGAAATAGTATAGTGAAAAAAAGATATTTCTCAATAATAGAAAGTCATTTATTGAAATTGTTGACAATGTTTTGTGCCATCAATGAGGACTTTTCTACTCCAGAGGACCATTCACCAAATGATTGTTTGTCTTCCTTCTGTCAGGCGTCTCTCTCAGTAGAAGTAAAGTGTTCCAGTGGAAAGATATGAAAGTAAATGACTGGAAGAAGCTGCAAAGACAGTCGACCGCCGATGACATTTGCCACATCGGTTTCCCCTGCCGCGATGTCTTCTTAAACAATCATGTTTACATTAAAAAGACTTTGAGCTAAATGTCCGCAGGTGGGATGTTGCTTGAAGAACTCTCCTTCCTCAGAGCGTTTCCCATTATTCATCTTGAAGCCGCTCAGCAAAGTATTTTTTCACCCTCCAAAGTTTCACAGTGACGGGGTATTTTAACAATGTACTGTAGGCCATGTTAATAATGTGTTTATGATTAAATGATTCACTAAAGTACAGTGTAAAAGTCATGCATTAAAAATGTTACTTCAGTAAAAGTATTGTATTTTACACGAATAATTGGACTCTGCAAAGCAGCCTAATTTGTTCCTACTATTGTCAATAGCTGTAGTGAAGGTTAAAGTAAAGTGGTACTACGAGATTGATGCGTTTAGATTATATGATCATTTTTAGAGTTGGAAAGAATGAGCTAATAATGTTTCTGAACTTTTCTGCTCTCTCTGACTTTGTACAAATTGCAATAAAACTTTCTTACTAATCACTAAATTGAATTTGTCATAAGCAGGATTATCTGGGGGAAAAAAGTTTGAATTTGTATCTATTTTTTATTTTGAGAATGTAATGAAATAGCTGTAAGCAATTTGAATTGTAATAAACAGTGTGTGCGCTCAGGCCTGATGAGCAGTGCAAAGTGTTGTTGATGCATCTTAAGAGTGACTTTCTCATGGGAAATAACGGCAGACTACATTCAACTGCTTTTTTTCAATACAGAAGATCCTTTCATCAACCCTAATGCTTCTCTGCGGGCCATAAAAAGTGTGTGTTTTTGTGTGTATGGCCTTCACAATATTAGTTACTGTACATGTGTGTATTTATCCGCACAGTAATAATAGGGAGGTTCTGTATATACATATACAGAACCTCTACATATATAACACTGTTAAGCTGTTCTTAGTCAAATTAATGATGTAATCTATTAAATGTTACTCTACAAAAAAGCTTCTTTTTTTAACAATTTGATGGATTACTTACCTCAGATGTCCTATTTCAGTCATTGTGGATATGATGGACATGATAATGTAGATTCATAAAACAAATATGACGGCGTT
>NW_027176251.1:14429696-14499696 GCF_023055335.1 Clinocottus analis | reverse complement strand
CTCATTCATTGACCTTACCTAACGTTCAAGTAAGGGATCATGTGAAGAACATTACAACGTCACTACAACATCATTACAACATGCACATTTATAGGAATATTGTTGAGGGAAATATACTTCTTCACCATCGTGCTCAGAATTAGATGAGAAGATCAAAACCACTCTGACGATAAACATGAAGTTACAACCGGGAGACTTGAAGCAGCAGGCTAGCTTCGTCCCAAGGCTCCTCTGAAGCATGTGTATATTTCTTAGCGCAGTACCTTCCTGTCGTGCTAAGCTAACTAGCTTCTGGCTGTAGTTTCATATTTTCCGTACGGGCATTGAAGTGGTATTGAGCTTCTCATCTGCAGTAACTGAGTTTAATTTTACATTTTAAAAGTATAAAAAAGTTGAGTCAGAGTAAGTGAGCAGTAGACGGACAGGATTATATACTTAACATAATGTCTCAACATCACATCCTTTGAAGTGGCTGCTGTGAACTGTCTCCTAATGACTTTACACACCATTGAAACGCACAGCAATGTTGACCATGTCCAGACTTAAATTGACAGCATCTGGCTTTTGGTCACTGGAACAAAACAGATTTACATATTTCTGTCACGACTGAGTGAATCTGGATTTCAGACGTGCGTGGCCTTAAAATATTCAGCCGGTATGTTTCCTAAACTTCCAAAACAAACCTGTTTAGAGACCCAATTGGTCATGTATTTTTCAAGGTATTTTATTTTCTGCACACATTTGTGAAGGAGGGCCAAAGAGAGGCAGGATTGCGGGTCTTAATCCAGAGGACTTGGAGCACACAGCCTCAGGCTCTGATTGGTGAGATGGATGATTTGAGAGGCTTGAAGAACGGCACAGTTAGAAGGAGAGAGGTTTAAGTGGATGTGAGTCACTTGTCTTTCAGTCAGAACAAAGAAACACTCATCTGACACGCACACTGACAGTGATAGCCATTTAAAAGACACAGACACAGTTTGGCTTCATCACGGTGCTGCCCCGTTAGCAGTGCTGTGTGTTGACCTTGTCTGTCTTTCAGTTTGACTAACAATCTCCCAGAGCGTTAATGCGCTGTGTCGGAGGATTACTCTTGAGGAACAGACATCCCGAAAAGGATGTTTGCAATATTTTTGGGTCGGACTGCGGTTTCAGTCGTATAATCCGTGACCAATTAGCTGATAACTGGTTTAGAGGAGACAAACAGAGCAGGGAGTGATGGAGAGGCTGAAAGACAAACAGAGACAGTGGGAGACTCAGTGCGGTCAAGGTTATGGAACGAAACAATACAAAAAGATTGGCAAAATTTGCAGATAAACAAATTCTGTTGAAGACTTTATTCGTTGCCTGCAGGGATATTGAGCAGCAAATCAATAAGGCAAGGATCGAAATGCGCTTCTTTATATATTACAATTGATATATTACAATGGTTCCTCGCGCTGAAGTGACAAAATCTATAGTGAGTGAATCAAATGACAAATGATTCCCTTCACATCTAAAAAGTCATGTTTTAGGTGAATGTAAAGAACTAATAACACGCTTAACAAAATAATCCATGAATTCTACAAATTCACGGCAAGTTTTTAGTACATTGTGTTCACGCTGGAAACATGAAATGGACACTTTGCCATCCTTTTAGGGATTCTTACTTGGGAAATCCTGAAGAAAGAACGGTTCTATACTAGTTTAATACAGTTTGAAACATGTTTTCGTAATGCCAAAAATCCTAAATGTTATCCTAAACTGAGTCAAAATAGTATTTTAGATTCAGTACGTTTCTGTAATTTGACCCCTGCTGTCAAAAGCAACATTTATTAAGTGCAAAGTATCTCGTTGATACTTTTTTAAATTCATGAAAGCACTGAACGTTTCAACTCCTGGACATTCCTCTGTTATATTTCTACAGAAATGTAAAAAAAAGCTTTATGTAACTGAACCCAACAAGTGAATGTAAACAGAGGCCATCAGAATAAGAAAAGTAGCGACTACTAATGTATCTCAGGAGTTTTTCAGTTTGTGTTTCTCAAGGAAATACTTGTGTTCTGCAGAAAACTGCAAGTAATTGTTGCCCTACCATCCTGCTTTTACCACCTGCATCTTCCATGACAAATTATGATTCACCATTAGGAACTAACAGGCTGTTATACTATGTTGTTTTCCTTTCACAGAAATCATTAAGGGTGCCCGCTAAGTAGTGATTAGTCTCAGTACTGATGGTGCCTGACAGGGCAAAACACTTCCACTTAAAGTGTGATTTTTTTTTCTTCACATGAACCAGCTGCTATCAAAGATATAAACAAGCAGTGATTATAATTAGGAGAGTAATTCAACTTAACATCTGGAGCAGGAAACAGAGTCTGATGTCTGACATATTCTGAACTTTTCAATACGTTTTTGATTTATTATTTTCTTCAACTCAGCTGTTAAAAAGTTGAAGCAAAAGATTCATTACCCTTGAGTAAAGATTTCACTGCTCATTAAGAAGTAGATCTACTCTGTTAATCCATCTGCGTGGAACTAATCTCCAGTGAGCATCATCCGTGCATGTGTCTATCTCTTATTCCAATCATCCTCCGTTGGCCAGCTCAGCGGAGATGTACTTAACTCATAGCCGTAGTTTTGGCGCCCATACTGTCATGATATGATCACATGTTGGTGCTTGATGCCACGTTTGTTTGATTCTGTGTAAAAGCAGCTACAAAAATGGCATTTATTTCTCTTCAGTTGACATCCACTGAAATCGTCTTACTGATTTAAACTAAGAGCAGCCAAACTCAGTTATTTAAAAAAAGATGCATGACATGATTCTGGAGAAAGCCATTGCTGACCTTAAGCATTTGTGTGTGTGTATTGCTCCTTTGACAAAAGAAATAATAGCAGAGGGTTCTTGGTTTTTCTTTAGTTTTTACAACGCCCTTTTCTCTTGAGTGCCCGATGGGTACTGTTCAAGTGTAACTCTAAACAGAGGTTTAAAGGAAGCATGTTTAATTTATTTCTAGAGAACAAGCAAAGAAGTGGACACAGATACCACGACGTCTGCCATCACTTTGAGGACTGCCAGACAGTTTGAAGCCTTGAGTTGATTTTGAAGCGATCAAAAATATACATTTAATGTTCATGAACTGGAAACCTGTGAAAGGCTTAAAGTTGTCAGACGAAAACAAGAACAAATTCCCGACCGGACAACGCCGCGATAGTTGACCTGACGATCAGAAAGTCTTGCCCTAAGTCACACCCTGTTTTACCGTCCACTTCACTCTAAATGAGACCATGATTTACAAAATGAACATAATTTGTTTTGAAAATGAAAGAGTTTTCTTTTGTCTTCATTGTTTAATTACAAATAAAAACCTCCCCATCGTTTAAGATGGGCCAGTTGTAAAGATGCCCAGGCCCCTTAGGCCCACCACCACCGTGTACTTCACTTCCAGCAGACGCATCTTCGATTGAGAGCTCAGAACTAATTAGAAGCGTTGGCGCAGTCCATTCATCACGTGGACGCCATGCAAAATTGACTTCCTAATTCCTGGTCTCTGCAGACGGGTGAGTTGAACAGTTTTTCTCTGTGGAGATTAACAATTAAGATCATTAAATCACGAGGTATCATCATCCATGTCAGTGAAAATGGTCTCAATTGTGCTATTTTTTCATTTTTCATTTTTAATATATATATATATATATATATATATATATATATATATATATATATATATATATATATATATATATATATATATATAATCTTCATGAGACTGAAAAAAGAAAAGAAAATGTAAAAACTTTACAAAATGAAGCAATAATCAGGACCACGATAGCACACTGTGAGTTGCTGCAGTCAGGTGTGTGTGTGTGTGTGTGTGTGTGTGTGTGTGTGTGTGTGTGTGTGTGTGTGTGGTGGTGGGAGGGGGGTAAACTTGCATATCAGATGCTTTTGTTTGAGCTGTAATTTAAACTTTTATTGCATTGTACAATATTGAAGAAAGATTTTGTTACATTTCCAATCATTTTTTATGGTTATTTTTGAATGAAGGAGCACACTGTTAGGCGTTACAGGGCAATTCACACATCAAATGCCATGTATGTAATTACAGAGGCCTTAACACCCAGGAATTCATGAGGGGGCGAGTTATCTCTGGATCTGGATGGCTTTACCCCTTCTGCTAAAAAAAAAAGCACTGAATGAGAGAAATAGGTAACAGGACAAAATAGGATTCATATTATAATGTCCTCTTCTAGAGACTGAAGCATCTGAGCTTTGTTTGACTAATTACCATATCATTGTAGAGAACACGTTGTATTATGTTTCATTACAGTGTGCTGCTTTTTCTCACAATCTAGTGAGGTTTTTAAAGTTTATTTTCCAGCCCATAGCTCAACAAACCATAGTATAACTGCACGTCACTCCAAGCTGATGATCATTTCAGACTCTAATCTAAAGGCTCAAAGAGGACAGCATAAGCCCAGACAGGGAATTATCAAATAATAATATCTCCTCTGTTGGTCAGTAAATAGAGCCAGGAGCCTCTTATCCAACAGAAAGCATACACAGACACAAGCATGCACACATACAGAGTATCTAATTAATCACTATTAATCACTATCACTCACAAAACATGAAAATAATTGCATCTTTGCCCTTCATATGTACACATGGTAATGCTCCATCCATAATCCAAAGTGCTGGCCTGTTAACAAGACTATACCTGCACACCAATGGGAACACACACTCGTGTCGCGCACACACACAAGTTTACTCACACGGTCTGCTGTATCCTATGATTGTTATCATAATGGTTTCCTGTAAGAATGCTAAGCAACATGACGCGTAAGGGTCATTAGTGGCACAGGTGGGATCATAAATCACATTTAGCACCGTTGAACTTTTCATTAATGATAACCGCACACCAAAAATCAATACCAGACTACATGTGCAGCACGGAAATCAAAAAATATGTAACAGCTGAAAATGAACAAAACATTTGAAGACAAGTTTATTTCTTGGAGCTTTTTCTTGGCAAATGTCTGCATATCAAAGGCGATACACTGCAGGATTAAATAATGAAATAATGAAATCTTTTGGGACTTTTGCTGGACCAGCACATGTATGATACAAATATTATCTAATGTTGTATATATATATATATATATATATATATATATATATATATATATATATATATATATATATATATATATATAGATAGATATATATCATATATTATATAATGTAAATATGTTGCAGCTCATGTAACCTGCACGGATGTAATTGTATCAGATGTAAAAGATGTCTGAAACCCATGAGGTGCTTTAAAAGACAACACGAGACAGCTGAATGATTAATCACACAATAAATCAATACTAAACTGTCTCTGCTTGCTGGAGGATTATAAAACATGTCTCCACTAAAGCATGCAGCATGAGAACAGGCACAGATGTTTTCAAGAATGTATTAATGATTTGTAATATGTGTAAAGTTAACGTCAATTATATATATACATATATATGTATATATATTTTATTAAACTATTACAAAATATTATACAATTCGCTACTTTAAGGAAAATTAAAGACCAACTATTTCGATAAATAATTAAAAAGCAAAACATTTCATACATTTGTTGTTACGAGCTCTCAAATGTGAAGGTTTGCTGCTTGACGTTATATCACAAAAACAATTTATAGATTTGCATATTAGTACATTTATAAATAGATTAATCAACAATATAATTGGCCAGTACTTACAGCCCTCACTAGTATTGTAATTACATTATAATGCACATTCAATTTTTGTAACGTCAGGAAAAAATAGATATGCTTGCCATCTTCCTTTCACAGAATAAAACGTCACATCTCCAGGTTTCTCCCCCACTTGACTCATATTTGATGCAAAGATGTGTAGTTGGATGTTCTGTTATTGATATGAAAGTAATGTAAATGCATATTTAAAACTACCAAGTGTCTTTGGTTTGGGCATGGTGACAATGAAACCAGTATTTAGTTGTCTGATGACAGTGGTTTCTGTCCTAAATGCAACAGCTTGAACCACAAACATCGTCTTAATATCAGCTTAAGCGTTCATAAATGTAAATACAAACTGTTTTATAGGTGACTCATGGACCCTGCACCACATATGTTTCTTTGCGAGCCTTTTTGAATGGATTAAAGAGTTTGATATTTGACAAAAAAAACAAACACATATGAATTTACTCCAAACAACAACGTGCCTCTATTAAATTGTATTCTTCAGGTGTATCTTTTCAAAGACTCATTTTTCAACTATTATAATTTGATTGAGCCAACCTCTCAAAATTCACATTCTCCCTATTCATCAGATGTATTAGGGCAGTCCAAGTGGAGGCCACTTCTGATTTAATAGCGGCTATGAAAGTGCAGCTCCCCTGAGCACGGCACTGAGGCCCTGGTTTGATTAATGTTCTCGACTGGAAAACCATGACGCTTTGTGACATTTACAGCTGGACCACGGTTTTATGGGGTATAGTAGTATCGTGTAAGTATTAGGAATGTTATTTCTCCAGGGGACTGCCTATATCAACACACCCATGTTCAAACTTGTGTATTTGCTGATGGACCAGAGACGTAGAAAGCAAAAGCGTCATGTTAAGAGAGACTGACGCGGTGGTGGTGGTGGTGGTGACCGACCCTGTTCTTACAAAGACAGATGGAGGGAAAGAGAGTCCACTCATGATGGGAGCAGTCCTGATTAGAAAAGCAGCGTCGTGCCTGTGCATACTAACAACTGTCATGAACTCAAAGTCAAGTGGCCACACCGAACAATACAACTGGCAGCAAAATGCCTGCGAGTATGTGTGTGTGTGTGTGAGTCTCATTCATAGAAACGAATAAAAGAAAGAGTTGACTTTCAGTGTGTGTGTGTGTGTGTGTGTGTGCGTGTGTGTATGTGTGTGTGTGATGCAGTGGTGCTGTTGTCTGTGTGTAAAGGTGGGAGGGGAGGGGGGGGGGGTGATCTCTCTTGCGTAGCAGATGATGTCATAGTTTTCGCTAGAAGACGCTGTTACATGGGGGTTGGGCACACAAATTCAGAAGAGTGCACCTGTTTTTTTCCAAACACTTGTGTGGCATTCTGTCTCTGTGGGACACTACACCACAAATAATAGGATAGATGGGAGAAAACAAACCGTAAGCATCTGTGTTTTCCATTTTTTAATAGTCATGTCCAAATACTGCAATTGTTCGTTGTCATGTTGAAACAGTCTGTACCGTGTTTACACGCTCTCTGAGAGAAAGTGGCATTTCTGTCAATGATGCAGGGATATTGGCTCGGCGTTGCTCAATAGTCTCTCGGGGGACATTTCTTATTGGAATGTCACTTCGGGTTAGAGTCGAGCGTCCTGAACATGGCAACCACGGTGCCAAACGTCATCATGCAAATTGTCCATTAACGGCTCCAGCTCGCAACAATTAGAATCACTTGCATAAGGCCTTGGAGCTATTGTCTGAGAGACAAACACACACACACACACACACACACACACACACACATTCAGACCAGCACCTCAACCTTGTATTGTATGACAGAGGACAGTAAATCATTGTGTGGGTATATGAGTGTTCGAATAAAAGATGGATATAGAAGACAACAGTTCTCATTCAATAAAATCTGTTTTATTTCTAGGTTTTCTTGTATTTTAGCGAACAGCAGGTCATCCATCAATATGAGTCTGTGTTTCTCACTATTTTTCAACTTAAGTTGTTTAAGAGCATTATCGCATGAGCGTGTATGTGTCCGCTCAGCTCAGCGGAGTATTTTAGCAACTTTCAGCTCACTGTTTCGTAAAGCCTGCAGCTGTTTCAGTGCTCTCGTGGTATCGTTTCCAGACGCAGTAGACAGTTGGACTCAGTGGAAAAGCTCTCAAATAAAAGACCACTCAGAGTCCCTGCCGAGGCTCAAACATCATGCAGTCAAAGTCAGCAACCTGAACTTAGTGAGCATCGAGCTGCTTAACAGGCAGCCTATCCCGAAAAGAAGTATTTATGAATAAAGTGACAGTGAATTGAACATTACATTAAGCTCGTGGTCACACAGCTCTAATTGAAAGCCAATGCGGCTCTTTGTCTTATCTGTTCAGAGTAAATTATTGGTAGTCTGATTATTCTCCACAAAAACATAATAAGTTTAAGTTTGTTTGTAGAGAGGTTTCTGACATAGTTTACCTTGTTGAGGTTGTTGCTTTCTGTCGGCTCCATGCTCCTCCTGCAGCCCTTTGAATAAATGACAAACCATCATGACTCGATTCACAACAAACCCCCGAGCAAATCTGTGCTTAAATGAACTTTCCTGACCTTTTTTACTATGCTGGCATCACCTTATATGATCTTAAATTGGTAATCAAAGAGATATATGTCAGATAAATCATAACTTTGTTTAATGCATGCGTTATTGAAAACATAGTTAAATGTTTTGTATATTAGAAAATGCTATTTGGCAGAGTTCAGTCTTTTTCATTCTTTTAATGTCCTTTCATGTGACAATAGCCATATAGGTGGATTCAACAGAATTCATTCTAGCCCTTTATAATAGAGACATTGTTATTAGAAACCATAGAAAATCTATTGCGTCCCACCTGTGAGTCCCGACCGCTCTTTAGGAAAGACTGTATACACAATAGCTTCTGCCCGAGTGAACGCTGAAGCCTTTAGCCCTAAACATGTTTTGTAGAAGACAATGTAGAGACAGACTGTTAACACACATTGAGCGCTCTCTCCCATCCATCTTTCCTTCCCTTTTCTCTGTTGTTGACCATTATACGCAGCCATAAACACATTAGGACATGACCACAGGAGACAGGAGCCATAAAACACCACACATGCAAAGTAAAATGTGAGCATAATGTGTGTTAAGTACACAGATCGCAGGATATCCAAATGGCCGGAGAGCAGGGCAGATAAGAAAGCCAACGAGCTTCAGTTATTACCAAATGAAGTGGAGATGGTGGACAGGAAAAGATGTGTCTTGATGGTTTCATATTCAATAAACATATCATATTAGAATTATTAATTGGTCAAGTTAGGATTTATTGAATGCAATTCAGTTACTAAATGAAACTTCACTTATTTACTCCTAATCTACAACACTGGTATTCATTAACAGTGGTAGTTTAGTTATATTGACTAATTACTTAAACAGACACATTTTAAAATGAATTTTCCATGTTTAATGGTGACAAATATTGTGTTGACACTGTACTAAGTACATTAATAATTGATGATTTGATTGTTCATGAACTTAGGGGGAAAAGAACACATTTCTTTCCCTTCTTTTCTTTCATGAAAAAACTGTGCTGCTGGCAGATTACCTTGAAAATAGGATTTATCTACCACATGTTCCCATGATATTTGAGGAGGAAAAGCTCATCTGTAGTGACAATGGTCGTGGTCGAGACGTCCCCCGTCCACTGGGTCTGGTGAGACGTCCTGATTGGTCAGTCAGGGTCGTCAAAGCTTTAAAAGCGGATCCGTCAGCACTTTACTCCCTTTTTCCAGCTGGCATCCACCCCGCACATCTTTTCATTTTGCACTCCCATGAAATCCATGCAAGGTTTTCAACCCTAACATTTATACACCCTATTGTTTACTTTAGCTTTTCATTAATATGTAGCTTTATTTCAAACACAAAGTCAAACAATGATGACGAACAGAAAGCTTTTGTGGTTTTTAAAGCCATTAACATTGGCATCTGATGGTGTAAGTGGTCTCTGCCGCTCAATAGACGTCTCGCGTTTACATTACTGTGAAACATTATCCTCTGCGGGATAATCACCGCCTCTTGAAGCTCAGTAACTAGTGGCATTGGCCATTTAGAGGATGGAGGGTTTGCCTGTTTTAGATGACGACAAAGACCTTTGAGGTATTAAACTATACCTGCAGCTGCCCCGGGGCTTCATTTTGCAAGGTAACCATAACATCTTGGGATTCGATTGCATTACATGTCCTTCCTTCTTTCTCTCTCGTGATAATCTAGTCGGCAACACAACAAGAAGTACAGTGGCTGTATTAGTATTATTAGTATAGACCAATGTGCCGCGACTGATTCTAGTGTTCAGTCTCCTGTTGTCATGTCTTGTGCACCTGCTTTTATAATGACACAATGTGACCTTATCATGATTATTATTATAGATTTTATTTGGCAGCCCTGTCCTCGTATCAGCACACTCATAGCACAGACATGGAGGCTGATGCAGAAAGAGCGGGGTTATTACTTAATACAGCAAGTTAATTATCTCTCAACACTCTCATACGCTTAAACTCTGAAATACACAGTAACACATGTGTTTCCTAGTCTTTCGTTTGCCACACAAGCAAATGTACAAGCGCACAAATAACACACACTATGGGCCTTGTTTCAGCAGCACCATGATCCCTTTTTCAAATTATGTAATCGGAGCAATCCACTGCGTGTAATGTCTAAATTATTGATTCTGACCAACATATTTCCCCTCACAGACACACACATAAATAAATAAAAGCGGCATCTCCGTCTTTATGTCATGTCATCTTGTTCTACATCCGTCTGATGACGCAGGCCATCCGGCCAGAGAAAGCTAAATATAACCTTGCACTGGAAATGTCATCACTGTCACATTCCTAAATCCTCCTGTCACAGTTACGACTTCAATCAATTACAAATATTAAGTTTTACTTCTGACTGCCTCAGGGCCTTACGATATCCTCCACACATTTGAACATATACAATTGCTGATCACCACTTTCATTGAATTTTTAGTGGTTTAGTCAATTTTGTAACACCCGTGGTGTTCCCAGTCGAAAGACACCGCCATAGGAAATTAATGGGAAACACTACACACACACACACACACACACACACACACACACACACACACACACACACACACACAGCTTGTGTAAAGTTGTACACATTTCAAACTTTAAAAAAAAAGAATCGGGTGTTATCGGAAACCATCTCTATCCCTCACGTATGTGCCCATCCCCACGTGAACCACACCTTCCAGACTAAACAATCTTTCATATCTTCTCACTTTCCTCCTAAATAAACCTTTATTTGTGCCTTGATCTTATTTTAGTCTGTGAACACGACGAGTAAGCACATCAGAGACGCTCTGCACCGAATTTAGCGATACATTTCCATTGTTTATTCTTTGTATATACCCAGCAGTTATTCATGTAAACTACTATTCTGATACATTGTTTACAGCTTAAAAGGGTATAAAATAAATATTGGTGATGATGAATGGTTTTTGTGTTAATGTAAGAACAGTTCAAACAGACACTAAAACTCGGGGGGAGAACGAACAAAACAGGAACATTTAAAAAAAAAAAAGTTCTCCACAGCTTCCCATATAAACATGCTGGTGACCCAAAGTCTAGCTTTGCATCTCTGCTACATTTCATCGTAACCATTATCATTATTAAGACAGACTCTACCAATGACGCTACAAGACAACGGTTATGGTCATTGATTAAACCTAATTTAAGGTTTCCTAGATAAGACCTTTCATTCCCGATAACAATGCAAAATGTCCAAGTCAGGCCAAAGCAGCCAGGGAATTAAGCCTTTATGACATAAAACATGTAACTTTTCGGGGCTCATTTAACTGTCAAGTAATAGCTTTTCGGGGATATTAAATATAGATCTCCTCTCTGAAAAGGTGCAGTGTTGGGCCGTCAAAATTATGATAATTTGTCCCTATTAGCTTATTTCCTCATTGCACAGCTCCTGTCTTCCTCTGTTGCTCTGCTTCCAGCCTGCAGCGCCTGACGCTTTTTTTAAGGAGAGTTTTCATCCAATCAGATTTCACCTCCTGTGACTCAATGGAAGCAGAGCAGCTTCAAGCTGGTCTCTGCAAATGAAAGTACACGGAGAGTGGACGTTATCGTTGACTGTCATAGTCTTCAACCAATCAGGTCTTTAGTTTGACATGCTGGGCGTATTCTTTGCGCCAGCATGCCGGCCCTGGACGTATGATTGGCCAGTGGGCTAGCGTGACTTTTGTCAACAAGAGAAAGCTACTTGCCTGAAGGAGGAGAAGAAACAACTTGATGGCAGATGTACTTTCTCATGGAGGGTTAGGGACATGTTTGGCAGTGACGATCCTCATGGCGTCCGTGAAGCGCACCGATAAAGTGAACAACCACGTCACTGAACTGTTTGTTAACAAAGAGAGGCAAATGTACATTGTCTTTATTCAGTCAACAGCATCTGCTGAGTGAACTGCTTTTTCTGATTTTTGTGTTTCTTTTTTTCACCTTGCTTGGCTCTTCACCGGCACCCACCGCCGGCACCCACCACCACACAGCTAAGCTAAGCTACCTCGCACACGAAGCTTGACCTGTTTTTCATCGCACCTCCTCGGGTGAGCGTGGTGGCATCGTCGGTGGGTGCCGACGAAGAGCCAAGCGGGGTGGCTGGGTGAGGACAGCACGCAGTTTGGCAGCTACTGCTGCTGCTGCTGCTGAGAGGACTGTTTTACTGTGAGGTCACTTGTGAAGGGGTTTTGGGAATATTTTACAGGAATTTTGTACCTTATGTCTCTGTAACTGCTGCTAAATTTAGGCTGGAACGGTTAAAGTTGAGAAGAAAAAAAAGTATAAGCTTATAGCTCAAATTTTACGTTAGTTAATACGACACAGAAGGCCTAGGTCGAAATTGCACAGCCTGCCACAGCAAAGGTGCCATGTTGACTGTAAAAACATGGGATGATTGTTCCAGACATGGTTTAGCAGCATAATGCCAGTGAAGAATAATACTCCAAATTAATTTTAGTACCCGGATATTATTCTAGTTTGTTTCAGTCTTGCATCATCTAACTCAATTATTCAACTCTGTAGTGGAGGAGAAAAGATGAAATGTGCCACAAATAGTGTGGTTTTAGGATGTTTTAAGGTGTGATGTATTTTTTTGGTTGTCCCCCAAGCAAGGTTTTGCCCTGAGAAGTCTGACAGCGTCGGATGTCAGCTAATGCTTGTTTCCCCGGCAGACTGAGAGAAATGCAATTCTGCTTTGTTTGACTTGATTCAATTTGCTCTCTGGCAAATTCTAATAATCTAATTTAAATATTGTTAAGTATAAGTTAAAAATGTCACAATGAAACTGTAATGAGGAAGATTTGCCTCACACATCTCACGTTCAAAGGCCACAGCGTTGGGAGGCATTAACTCTCATTTTGTTGTTCCTTCAGGACCCGCCGCTAATCGCATGAAGGATGTGGAAATAAAAAAACAGAAAGGAGGTTATCTTGTCCACATATTGTCTTCAACAATCACAACATCCCAGTGATGCTCGCTGAAGATGCAATGATATGTTGGATCATGGCTTGTGTTTTGTAGTAAAGAACTCCTGACCATGTCATGGCATTTAAATGCCTCGAGGGTAATATATGCAGAGTATTAGAATGACTTTTCTGTAAACACGGCGACCTAATACATTAAAATACATTATAATCACGTCACAGAAATATACAATAGCCAGATTCAAGGTGAATGCTTGGTGATCATTTTGAATCGAGATGAGGTTTCAATACAATGTAACTTCTCAATAACCATCAATGTAATCATCTCAATGTAATAGAGCTGCCTCTGTGACCCGCATGAGTAAACAAGACCATCAAAGAGAAGGCTTTCTATTTTTATATCGCTATTGCTAATGCTTGTCATCGGTGTCGCTCTGGTGCTGAAGTAGAAAGGGATTGCAGTAAAGGTGTATTTTGTATCCAAAAAATATAGTTTTTGCGTGTAAATAGTGTTGCATGAACACATGCATATGTGTTCCAGCTCTTTGAACACTTGCTTGTGAAAATATCAACTCATGGAGAGAGTAGAGGAACAACATTTTAGCAATTAAGAAGCTGTAACGCCCTGTGTTTTGTGTGTCTTCCCAGTGTTTCCTGATTGTCTATTCCCTTCACCCGTTCTCATTTCAGGCTCCTCCCTCCTTGAGTGCCCGCCCCTCTGTGTGATTGCAAGCCCCGCCCTCATTGTTTCCACCTGCGTCTCATTGCCTGTCTTCCCCCGTGTGTTTAGTGTCTTTCCCTTGTCAGTGGCAGGATGGCCTTTTTTTGTCTCCCGTGTATGTATTTTGTGTTCATGTCGTAGTTTTCCGGTGTTTGTTTCTTGTACCAGTCTTTATCTTTGTTTGTGACTTTGTTTGGTAAAATGATACATTATACTATTTAATTATTTTTAAAGTTAAATGTGTTGATCTCTAAAGTGAATATGCTTACACACAAAGCGACTGCACTCCCCTTACTTTAGTCTAGGCAAACAGAGTGTGTGTGTGCGAGTACTCCAAGACCACAAGAAGAGCTGTTCTGCCTGCTTCAGTGTTTGCTTTTCTTTCAGTTGGATCTCATTAGGCACCTACAGTAAATTGCTGGATAATCCAAAGTCTTCTGTGTATTAACGATGCTTCATGTTGTTGAATCATTCTAAATAATTGGCAATGCACTGCAGGATATTCATAATAAATGGCTGCCAATGGACTTTTTCGATCCTGCTGATTTACTGAATTGAGACACATACTTATATTTATATTTTAAATATAAATATGAATGAGATAGAGGCTCCGACTGAGCTTAACTAACATGAGATCGCATTAGTATTCTGGATATGCACGCTGAATAGAAGTAAAGCCTGCAAAAATACTTGTTATCATAATCCGATGACTATACTGTAGTACTGCAAAAGTGAAATCATGTTACATGTTTTAAAAAAATAGACTGATTTGAGATGCAGCATTGTAAAAATCCTCAACCATCTCTGGCTCTTTGATATCTGCTTTGGCATCAAAGGGTCAGATGGTGCATTTAGTGAGTCAGCCTGAAAGTACCCAAAGTCACTGATCAACATTTTGTCAGGCTGTGCAGAGATTAACATGTCTCTTTGTTTTTTTGAAGTAGCAGGAAAGGGGAAAACTTTATGACATCACACTCAATTGTATAATGGATGTTGACTGATGGACCTAAACTGTGAAAGAAGACACAAAGAGATAACGTGAGCAGTGAAAATGTGTTAATATGAACTTAAATGACAACTCTTGAAGTTGAAGTCAACTGTTTCTTAAAGAGAATATAAATAATAATGGACTGTCTGAATCAAACCTTAATATGTATTAACATATTTTGTTATATTAACACAACCTACTAGTCAGCTCATAGTTCTTCTAAATTATTTAATGATATCCTTTTATTATATAAAACAGTGCCTGACAAATTGATAATTGTGGTATTAAGTAACATGTTGTGTTATCTATTTTATGAATCATAAGTATAACCCATAGAAACACTGTGTATCTCACAGTTTTATTACTTCCGGTTCTCCAGGGAACATGTGTTTCTTATGTTTACACTGGACAAAAAAAAACATCTCTAATGGCTGCACTTTAAACCCTACCGACCAGCTGTAGGAGGGTGTGGGGTGTCTGAAAGTGTGGTGTGTGTTTGTGTGTTGATCTCACGGAGAAAGAGAGAGAGTGATCGAGAGAATCGATCAAGTGACTCTCCAAAAGGCGGAGGTTGCTTCACAGTCCTGAACACCGTCAGAGGGAGAAGAAGAAAAGCATAATTCAGTGTGGAATGAATTTAAAGAAATGGGACACCTACTCCTCCAAGCTGCACGACTTACTGCAGCTTTCAGCTTCATCGGTGAACATGAACACTGAGCAAATACCAGGGTTACAAGGAGGTTAAATACAGATGAGGCTGATGTGAATGTGATTGGTTATTTAAATATTTGGTCACAAACCAAAGTATTGGATGAATTAGAATTCGACCAGATGATGACGCCACATGGAAGTCTTCAAAAAAGAAAATGTCACTGACGTTATTACAATGTATCCTGTGGAGAACATGAATGTCTGAAACGAGTGTCTTGGCAGTCCATCCTCAGATGGCAACCTCAAGGCTGCACAGCTGGTGCTGATGAAAAGCCAGGCACCATAAAAGCAATGTGTGCAGTCATGGAGCCTCTTGGATTCAGTGAATTTCTCCTGCGACATGGAGCAGAGGAAGCTGATTGACCGGCGTCCTTTCCACAGAAATAACACAAACACAAGTGTCTCACCCAAGAGGTCAAGAGTTTAATATCACAACAACAACAACAAAAAGCATCGCGCAAGAAAAGTTCCGCATTCATAATCAGCTACAAAATGCTGGCAGCGTGCGGTTCGGTGAAGCCCGGTCATGGTCGCCGTGTGAAGGATCATTGGCGAGGGACGTTGCCTCTGCAGTCCAGCAAGCCTCACCTCTTGAGGACATGATCACACATCCTCTTGCTGAAGTGGCCCTTCTTTCCAGGCTGCTGTTAATTACTCCGTGCCTAAGAGTCTCTTGAGTCATCTTGGCTTTGAAGCACGGCCAGCAGCTAAAGCACAAGAGCCCTGTGGAGGTCCGGCTTACGTTATGTCGGGACACGTCTGTACGGGGGAAAGACAGATTGTGTGAATATGTATGTTAGGTTACAGAGGTGTTTCTGGAAGGAAACGTTTGTTTTGTTTTTCTTCAACACACTTTTGCTGTGTGATCTACATGGACCAAGTGCAGCGTTCATCTTGATGTCTGCTGCATTCTTGTTGCTCCATCTGATAACCTTCCTCCACAGATGACAAGATGTACCAGACTGCCCAAGTATTAATCTGTACAGACGGACAACATCACTCTACAACATGAGCAAGACATGCCAGGGAAGGAAAGGTTTCCTCTCCTCCAGCGTCTCATTCTTCCTGCATGTCTTTGCTTTTCTGTCCTGACTGACTCAACTCTGCAGAATGTTTTCATTTCCCCTGTGCGAGCACACACACACACACACACAGACACACACACACACACACACACACACACACACACACACACACACACACACACACACACGCACACACGCATACACACACAAAGCATCACAAACCATTTTGTAACCATCCAGCGCTGCCTCCATCATCTGCTCCCTCTCTTCATTTTCCATCCCTCTAATCAGAAAGTGAGTATTATATATACATATATATATATATATATATATATATATATATATATATATATATATATATATATATATATATATATATATATATATATATATATATATATATATTCGTAGGGTTTACTTATTTAGGATTGAACTTATATATATGGAGTTGCATCTTGGTGAAACAGTGATTGTCTTTTTAGAAGATACTGAGTCTCTCGAGCCAACAAAGTCCAGAAACCTGTGAGGTTAGGGAGGACAGGTCCCCTACTAAGTTCCTTATTTTGACATATATTCGGTCCATCTTGTCCATCTATCTATGTATATGTCTTTCTCAGTCTCAGAAGGAAGGTCATTGTTTCCATCTTGTGGATATCTTTAAATATTTCAGTCCAGTTTTCTGTTGAGGGTTGGTCGGTTTGTAACCAGTTACGAGTGATTGCTTTTTTGCTGCTGCTGTTAATATTTTCAGGAGGTACCTGTCATTTATTGTTACTCATTTACCTGCTTAAAGTTTGATCTTTTCTCTTTTTTTTCATGGCCATCCATCGCCAGATGCATGGTTGATTTATTAGATTCTTTCTTGCTTTTGAAGGTTGCATTGTTTGTTAAACTGCAAAAATACCTACACTCTAAAAAGCCCAACTTCAAATTTGTTGTCCTAACACATTTTTTTAAGTTGAGTCAACAAATATCGTTGAAAAAAGTTGAACTAACTCAAAATCTCAATTTTATTAATGAGGAGTGGAATCCACTGAAAATGTTAAGTTGAGAAAACTTAGTATTGTGAGTTGGGCATCTACTGAGGTAACTAAGACCACTGTGCATGTGTCAGTAAACACACAAACACACAAAAATAAAACATATATATATATATATATATATATATATATATATATATATATATATATATATATATATATATATACTACTTTAATATTATATTTTAAATAATGAAATAAATATTAAAATATTTTCTTTAGCCCCTGTTTAAGATACATTGATTTGATAATACCATTGTTTCTTTATTATATTTTGATAGTTTTTCAGATCTCATTTGATTGACATGTACTTTTTACATCTTAATCTTAAACTGCTGAATGTCTGTTGACAATATATGTTCAATAAAGCGAGAGAGAAGAAAAAACCGCCAACTGCCATAAAAGAAGCAGAAGAAGAAGATAAAGAAGAAGAAGAAGAAGAAGAGATTCAAATATCCGTCTACCACTGCGCATGCGCACTTCCGCATGAGAGAGCAATTTCGCGCCGGTCAACGGCAGCTCAAGTGTTTCTGCAGAATGCCGTTTACGTCCCGCACCACTTAACCAGGTAAGACTGTGTATGTTCAGTGCGTTAGCTAACGAGCTAGTCAGATAACCTGTTGATTTTTAATGCCAAAGTTAACATTACGAAGTTTATAACGTGACAGACACCAGCCTACTTTTCACGTGTTCATAACGTCATGTGTAATTTTACGATAACGACCCGCTTGTGTTAGCTAGGTTAGCTAACATGTTGCTGCAGTGCTTCGCAGTACTTTAGCGTTGGTGGCGTCGGGACTGCTTCTAGATTAGAGGCTCTAGTTCACTCTTTAGTTACCCGCGCGTAGCATTCAGGGGCACTAGATAGCGACCAGGACCTGGACGGTCGTGCCGTTGGCACCTGTTCGCCCGCAGGGACCACGCGAGTCGCCCGCGAGGCATGTTGTAAGAATAGAACACATTTTGAGCTTCGTCAAAAATATATTTGTTTTTATCAACCGACCTGTCTACATGGTCGCGTTACAACTCTTCTCTGTAACGCCATGCACACAGGTGAACACCTAGTGGACAGAGAGAGCAGCGAAAAATACGTTGCGTGCTTTTTACAATGAGATTTGCAGCTATCACTTTTAAAGCAGTAAATGTATTGCTGCAGCGTGGAGCTCCATGAATGGACGTTTCTCTCTTGAGACCCTGCAGTGACAAAGCCTGCACACTTTGTGGTTGACATTAAATTGAAGTTAAAGTTGCATCATTGTTTCTTTTATATGCAAACTGTTTTGTATGTTTCTAAAAGTGCAACTCTGCAAATAATAAGTGGATTTAGTGATATTGTGTTGTCCAAGTTTAATTTTTTGTGTCATTCTCCAAATTTATTTTGTATTATGTCAAATTTTTAATCTTCAATTTGTATTTTTCAGATGACAGATGTCCTTGCCCACAAAGTGTACAGCTCTGCGAGGTCTACCTTTTCATTGTGAAGGAGAAGCCGGACGGCTTGCTAAAGACATGTCTGGTAAGACCAATTTGTCATTAAGGTTGCACATTGAGCAAGAACACACTAATGCAAACTTTCATCAAACCCTCATTTCTACTTCACTGTTACTTTGTTAATCCATCTAAATTTTTAATAAGTGTAACTTTTATAGTTTTTAATTTTATGTAATATCGCCAATACTGGCAATGTTACTGTAGCATCAAGGTTACAAGTGAGTGTAATGCCTGCATCACATGCATTTTGTAACAGCAATTCTCCTTCAAATTTACATTTATAATTCCAAGCCCAAATTGGTCATGGGCTTTGAGAATGATGCATATACACATTTTGTCAGTATTTAAATTACAAAGTTATTCTGCCAGTACATTTTCAAAGTTGAAGTACACTTTTGTTGAGCTAATCTTTTTGAGAAAATAAAACAAAAACCTTTACATCAACACCCTTTGCCGCTAATACTCTTTAGGGTGAGAATCTGTCAGATTTGGAATAGTAATGTCCATTGTTTTATAGCAGATTTGTTCCAGTTTAGGTTTTTGTCACTTATTAAATTAAAGGGAGCCTGTACCATGAGAGCAAATGTTTCCCTGTCTTTTGCTCAATTTATTTAATTTAACAGACTATGACGATTTAAATACTATAATACTAATGTGTAGGAGGTGACTCTTGTATGAAAGTTTTATATTTTAGTTTTCAAAATCTGCATGAAAATGTATTTTGGCTTTTAAATTGTATTGTTACAGAGTGATGAAGGAAAAAAAGATGAACACTTAAGAGGCGGTGAATATTTATTATTGTCTCTGTATTCTTGTTTTTGTGTAGAATACAGACCCGAAGGAATCTTATGTGAAAGAAGTTGAACTGGGACTACTTGCTGAAGATGACGTTGGGACGGTCCGCTCAAGTCTAACAACACTAAGCATCGCCCTGATTATTGAGAAACGGATTGTCATGGATGATATATGCGACATCCCAACTGCATTTGCCCTTTTGTTTGGACTCATCTATGCTCTCAACCTGGAGTATCCGAAAGACATGAGGTACACCTTCGAAGTAATTCAAAGTTGTTCATGAACCTTGGTACCCAGTGCTCTGCCCGGGTTCGGTCCTTAAAAAGCAGTTTGCTCAAGTAGCCTGCCATATGTAAACCCCACCTATGGTCTTGGCTGGATTTTGAGGGGGGTAAGAGTTCAGGTTGCAGTTGTCTTGTTACAGACAATACATTTTTTTTATGTCCATTCATTGTAAAAACAATATAACTATGTCCCACTGCTGATAGTGTACAGTGCCCATAATGATAAACTGATATTGGAATCAGCATTGGTACTGTGTATGTTAAGAAAGCATAACTTGTACTAAATTGTTTTTTGCATCTTAACAGTATTTAAGATATTGCAGTTTTAAACAGTAACTGGATGGATAGATGCATGGATAGGATAGGTTTTTAAGCCATTGTATACCTCCCACCAATGCCATTGTCCTTCTGTGTTTTATATATGTTCCATCATATACAATGTCCCAAAGCTTGTATCAAGGCCTTGCTTTTGGATTTCATTTTTTATTTTTTTTGCAGCCATTTGGATTTTATGTCGATGTTTAAGTGTTGACACCTGGAATTTGTATAGTTATGCAAACAAATGTTTACTTGTTAATAAACATTTTGTGTTTGAAGAAGTTTGTTTTGTTTAACTGTTGACTTTTCCAAAGAAAATGGTGTACATTTTTAATTTATTTAAATAAAGGCAACGTTGCAAAGAATTGAGTGTACTCAACTAATGGGCAGTGAAATTTAGTAACGACACTTTAAGTTTGAAGTAAGTTTTCTCAACAATAAATTTAAAGTTATGTTGATTTATGTTTTCAATTTACAAGAACACACAATTTCAAGTTTCTCCAACTTAATATTTTAAGTGTTCTGAACTTAAGTACATGAGTAGATGTGACTATCAAATTAAGTAGTGGTAACTTAAATACATAAGTAGGTCTGACTAGTAATGTTACGTTTGACAAACTTAAGATAGCACTTTGAGTGAACTTCTTATTATAAGTTGACACAACTTAGTTGAGTGAACTCAAAAAGGCTTTGCAGCTGGTTGCCTCACTTTTTTAAGTTGACTCAACTTTTTTTTTTTTAGAGTGTAGTAAAACAATAAGATACACACAAATATAATATAAATATCCACCTGTAAAAAAACAACAACATCAACATTAGTTTGTCAGTGAAGGGAAAGAGAGTGGAGGTGCACTCAGTGTTCGCTTCGCTCTGTGAGGCCGGAGGCGCACAAATGGGTTTGCTAGAACCAACATTGGGTGCAATTCTTAATCTTTCGGAGCTGCCTTGCTTTACTTTTCCAGGCTTTAGAGTTGGCCGGTGTTTGTGTTTACACCAGCTGTCAGTCCCGCTCTCTGAGACACACTTCCTCCCTGTTGAATAAAGCCGGAACTGAAAATGAGTACAGCTGTAAAAGTTTAAAGTGAAAGGGCCCCATGATGTGGTGCACGTGCAATATTGGCCCTGAGAGACCTGAGCGGTATCACGACCTGCACCGACCCAGCAGGTTGTTGTGATGCGTCCAGTCTAAACGCACACAGGTACAACACCATCTTGTCCTTAAGGTCCAAATTAACAGGCACACTCATCACAGAGCAAACAACACCTTCTCAGCTTTTAATCATCGTCAATGTGTCCACGGGATCTTTGTGTTATTTGCGGTCGAGTCTACAAAGCAGTGAGTGACGGTGTGGCACCAGAGTGGAGCGGTGTGACTTTTAAGGCGGTGGTAGTTTTTTCACTTCTTTAGTAGAAGTTTCGTATTATTTATGAGTTGCAAAGGACAATAGTCACATTGAAGTGGAGGGTTTGACAATGGCGAGCTCTACCAGGGAGCCAGTGCTGTGAATGGAGAGGCGTCAAAGCTGAACAGGAGAGGCCTGGACGCGCTGCAGAGGTCTGGAGGCAGAAACAGAGAGTTTTAAAAGTCCAGAATGGAGTCAACTACTCAATATTATGTATCCTCTTGTCGTCATTTTTCATTCTTTTGACATAGATTGTGCTATGTATTGTAAAAATCGATATCCTAAATATAAAAGCAATCTTCCACCCCATGATTTAGTTGTATTTTGAGTGCTTAATGGCCCATCTGGTCTACAACTTCTTTGCAGAACAAATGATTAATGTAGATCAAAATCTTTGAACCAGAGATACTATTAAGATCCTGCCAAAGTTGAGTTTAGTGGGTTTTCACTAAATTACATTATTCTGTGCTGAAGAAAGGAACAAGTCCTTCTTAATGTATTTATATGTATTGGTGGTGAGGTCTGTTCTGCAGAACACTTCAGTCCCTGAACAAAAAAGTTTCTTTCCCTCTTTACTGAAAATAAACAACTTTATTTCCCTGTATTTTCTTTTACTGTTACAGTTCATATTTTTTAACAAAGTTAGCATGACTATGTGTTGCATACATTCATTTAAAATGCCCACCCCCTCTAAGGTGAACACAAACTGAAAATAAATCAATTGTGCACAAATATATGGCCCTACAGATTACTGTTTGTAATAACTTACATTCAGACGATTCACACAGAACATGCAAACAAACTCACCACAATGCTCTCGTTTCAGTCTAAGCACTTGGTATAATTTTGTAAGTACTATAAATTGTTTCTTATTTCAAATGTGCAACAGTTGTGGGGAACATCAACGTACTGTCAGCGTGTATCCAACCGCCTCTTTGGAAATGTTTCTGTGGAGCTACTACAAGCAGAGATTTTTTTTATTTTTTATCATTCAACCATAACATGTACTGTCCAATGAAATAGGATTTAAAATATCAGTCCTTCACTTAAGCATGTACAATGGAAATTTCATTTTAATAACCCAAAAAGATGTATTTATGAGTATTAATCTCCCACTTAATATCATTAACTACTTGATAACCCCTGAATCATTAAGGACTAGCACAGATCACTGCCAGCCATTCTGTCCATTCACTCACTGCCCCCTAGTGGCTTAAAACAAGACCCACAAAATGTACTTCATCCAATTTGACCCCATTAATTTAAACCTCAAGAAAATGGTTATAATTAAAATTGTTAACCAAGTTTATGTCAGGTATTTTATGTTTGTTTGTTGACAACCTAAATGTTTTAAGAGCATTTAACATTTGGAATGAAAAACAATTGCTGTTATCAAGAATAGTAACATTTATTATGTTTGGGGTCAATTTGACATCAGAAAAAACAAACACAATTTAAAACATTTTTGAATGATTTCATAGATACTTTTAAGGTAATTGCTGAACGCACTTGTCCCATACATCCTGTAATGCTGTGAGTTTGTCACACTCTTGTGGGCCCGGCATTGTATCCGTCATCAAAGCGAATGACACGGCAGAAAACATGGAATGTGTTTAGAGACATGATTGCCCTCCCAGTGTCCGCAGCCCAAAGGCGATCAACCATTCTGGTGACGTTAGCGGCACTAAGTCGACCCTGTTGTTCAAGTGTGGAGACGGACAATAATAACTTTTTGTCAGGTAGTGTGTTTGCTGGTGGTTTGAGAGACAACAGGAGGGTCAACACCGAGGGTCTCATCCTCATCAGAGGAGGATGCCTCATAATCAGGGTCCTCCTTAACACCACCCTCTGTCTCAGACACATTCTCCTCTCCGTCACTTTCAAGGTCGAAGTGACCTTCTGACATCTAGTTGACAGAAAAACTTTCCTTGGAAGTCATTTTCAGTTGAGAAGAGCAGAAAGAAAAAGCACACAGAGCACCAAGAGAAAAGGTTTAGAGGGCTGACGTGCTAACTTTTAATGTTCGCCCCACCCCCATGTCATGTGAACTACAGCTTTAGGGCGATGTTAGGGCCCTAAAGCTTTTTGAAGATTATAATATTGCATGTTTTGGTAACTATATAACTCAAAATTGTAGATATTGTGGCCGTAGATGCAAGAAATAAAATAAAATTCCAATTATGTTACATAACCTGAAAGCAGGGGCCTCCTACTTTTTATTTATTTTATATGTATATATATATATATATATATATATATATATATATATATATATATATATATATATATATATATATATATATATATACGTATGTATTTTGGATTTGCTGCTCAGCCTGCACAGACAATCTGTCCTATTATTTTTCCAAATCGATAAAAACAAACAACGACGTGAAGAAGCTTTCTGGCACCAGACAGATATTTTACAGAGACAATCTTTTCCTTTTTTTCCCGTAAAAGATTAAACCAAACAAAAACAGATGAAACAAGTTAATAAAACTAGCTGCTCTAAGTACAGAAAATATGTATTTGCACTCTAATATATATATATAATCTTCCCAAACCTTTCAAGTAAAAGTTTTTTTTTCTTCTTCTAAAGTCTCGCTATACAAAAACAAAATATACATCTAATCAAAAATACACTCTTAAAGTTCCAGGCTGGCCAGCTTCAAGGAGATACTCAAAATAATAGAATAAAAAAGTACAGTTACACAAGATTTACAGCTGAGGTCGGCGATCAAAGCAAAGGAACCAGAGAACCAGGAGAAGAGGAGGAGGAATGAGGAAGAGGAGGCGTGTGAAGAGAGAGAGAGAGAGAAAGATCAGTCGTCATCGCTGTCGCTGCCCGACTCGCTGAGCTGGAGGTCGTTTCCTGCGAAGACAAGAACGTCGTTACTGACGAGTTCATTTAAACACTGAAGTTGAACCTGGACGTCTATCTCCAGCTGAGCAGCGTTCATGTGTGTTTACACGTAAACAACAACATCTAACTCGTACGTGGAATATAAAATATACAGGAAGAATTCTCTCTCTTCAGGTCAACAGGGTACTAATTCAAATGAAAGATATTTCTTTATTTGTATTGCAAGTTTTTTATGAACTATTATGTTTAAATATGCAAATGCAGCTTTATCTTATTAAACATGATCTTATTTTTTATACATTTCAAGAACATACATGTGAACATTATGAAAAACCAGGTTCAACATTTTCGTTAAATGTTGTTGACATATTAGAGTGAGTTAATAATATCTCTTTGTAGCACTCTATAAATCTAAATTAATCTAAATCTAAATTTAGGAATGAAAGTGTAAAGTTTGGTGGAGATTTCTGGCATTATCTAATGGTAACTTTAGGTGAATTTAGGAGAAATCTACAGACAAAAGTAGTAAAATATACACCTGAATGTGTATTTTGAATGTTTTCTTTTATTTAGTCTGAAAGAAAACATAGACCAGAATCTCACGTTTCACCACCGCATGAAAAACAACATTTAGCTTTGAGTCTAAAGAATATCAGCGATACTCACGGAGTGTGTTCATCAGCTGGTTGTTGCCCGGCGGCCGCTCTGGGCCTCCGTTAAACGCGGGCTGGCGGTTGGGTGAGGTCTGGCTGAGCGGTCGGGGGGCGGCATCGTGGTCGCCGCCGCCATCGCTGCTGTCGTCGCCGCTCCCCGAGGCGCTGCCCGAGTCCGAGGAGCTGCTGCCGCTGCTGCTCATCTGCTCGATCACCTCCACCTCCGCCCGCAGCTCTGCCAACGGCAATGTTCACAATGACCATACATTCATATTGTAAAAACACAGTTGCTACTGGAGTGGAGACATAAAAGTTATTGTTACATCGTTATTCATGTTTATATAGTGCTTATAACTGCAAACATTGGGTTTAAAGTAGAGTATTATCCAAAAAAACAATATATTCTGTTGTGATTATGTTGGGTTATGTCTGCGGCTGGACCATCGTACCTCTCTTGATGTCATCGAGCTGCGGCTCTGGCGAGGGGTTGTCCTTTGAAGGAGACGGGGAGGTCTTAACCCCGACCCCGGGCTTGGTGGGAGCCCGGAACTGAGAGCTGGGCTGGCTGGACCGAACCGACTGCTGCTCGATCCGTGCCTGTATCTTACTGCTGCCCTCCGCCCTGAAACACACACACACACACATATACACACACACTGTTATTCCTGAAATTCAACAAATCTCTATGAATCCAAACTGCAGGAATATCTTTTGAGTGATCTGTGTTGTAGTTACAATCGATACAATCGTTGGAGTCAAAGAAATCTAACTAAATACACGAACAACGTGAAATTATTTTCCTTGAACTTGGACCTCTCACCTGGTTTTCTTGACTTGAATGCTGCTGCTCAGCTTCTCCAGCACGAACTCCCCGGTGTCGTGGTTAATGATGAGCACGCAGTCCTTCTGGTACGGCCGCTTGTTTCCCTTGAACACCGTCATGGGCGGCGTGGAGCCCTGGAGGAACAACACCCGTCCGACTGAGTACCTGTATTTGCCTTAAAATGTCTCTTTATTACAGCGCCTCCAGCACTCTCTGAGCAGCATCGCAGTTAAAGAATTGGTGAAATAGTTGAAGTGTTGAGTGAATTTGTAACCTAGGGAAGAAAATACAAAACGGCAGTGCAAAAGAGAGAGAGAGAGAGAGAGAGAGAGAGAGAGAGAGAGAGAGAGAGAGAGAGAGAGAGAGAGAGAGAGAGAGAGAGAGTCTCACCGGAATGTGAGGTAACGTGATCGTAACTTCTTCTCCTTTCCCGACTTGCAGCTCTCCCTCGCAGCTTGTGTCAATAGATGCTGGTTTGAAGTCATCTGGAAACGAAGCACAAATAAAATCTTAATAAATCTTTAACTTAATTATACATACATACATACATACATACATACATACATACATACATACATATAAACATATATTATTGTAGCGTTTAAGATGTGCAACCATTTGTACGCAATGCAGGAGCTTAATTTTAAAGCTTATATTGACATCTGACAGTTGAAAAAAACATTTTATGATAATGATTGTCTCCATGACTCTAATTCTTTACATAAACAAATAAGATAAATAAACATTTTGGAGAAGAAACGTAACAAAATCAACTCGAAAGAAAGAGACTGCGTAACTGCATGACTGAATCGTAATGATCTCAAACATATTGACTGTATTAGAAAACATTGGCGCTTTACAGCAACGTGACTGCACAATAATTGTTCATTGTGCAGAGCTTGTGAATGAATAATGCAATCACAGCCTTATGAGTTGTAGCAAGCTCAAGAGCTTTCTTAACTTTTTGTAAGAATGAAACTAACCCACAGACAACTTAATACTTGCAGCTAATAATTGTTATTCATGCATCCTTCTCCAGATAAAGACACGAACACAACCACAAGAGTTTAAAACAGGTACAAGCAGTAAGAGAATAAAATGAGTCCCATATATGTGTCCTCAGCCCAGTCTTCTCGTCCCTCGTATTATTATGAATAAAGCATGCACTAATAATAATGAGAGTTCGCCTAATCCATAATTTAAGTGTCTAAAAAATAACTTATTCCAGTGGATGGTTGCGGCAGTGGGTGTAACGATATGCAAATGACTAAATTTCACGCGACCACATAATTGGCTGGGTTACGTAAGAGGGCAGCCTCTCCGTCCATATTGGCGAGCTAATCCCCGCACAGCACATACGTAAATAAAATATATTTATTTATTGTTTTTCTTTTAAACCACACTCACATCTGATTGTGTGAAAGGAAGATTTTGGCCTCTTCTCAAAGCTTTCTCCGAGCTTCAAAACATGCTCCTCTTTGTCCAGCAGCGGATTCGTACTCCCGTTCATGACTCGGTTTGTTTTGGAGGGGGGGAAATTAAAATAAAAATGTGTAAAAGATTCACATTTGTGTTCAAATATCGCGCAGAACCGATCGACGTCTGAAAATCTCTAAAAGAGGGTTTATAATAATGAGAAAAGTTAGCCCACGGTGGCTACACGTTATCAAAACATCCCTTTCGTCACTCGGCACGCCTTTTCCGCTTTTGGTCCGGCTATCAAATGTCTCCGACCAAAACCAAACCGTTAAATTAAGAGTTTCCATATATACAAAATATGACATAATATGTTGAAACATTAATAACATGTGAAGTTATGTAATTGGTTGATGATTCCTCTGTGTTTTATTCGGTAGAAGACGAGCAAAACCTTCTAAAAGCAAAAGCAATCACATGCTGAATGCTACACGGAAGGATTTAACTGACGGACAAGATGGACGTCAACTGTGGAAAAGTGCAACGAGTCGTACGATTTGTTTTAAACAAAATTGATTTTAGTGCCTTTATCGTTAAAATAACTTAACTAAAATATAATATTTATGTTTCCAAAGAACAAACAGTAACTTTACTGGCGAATACAAAGTGGTGGAAGCTTTCTAAAAGCACCATGTCTCTGTCGAAAAACGAAAGTTTTGCGGGGGATATTAAAACAACACCTCCTGAAGAAGAAGTAGGGTTGAAAGACGAAATGTCCCCTCGTGTTTTGTCCCAGAAGGAGCTGGATAGACTCAGCGGGGAGCGAGCGCTAGTGTCCGACTTCAAATTGATGAAGTTGGAGAAAGAAGCTCAGAAAAACTGGGACTTGTTCTACAAAAGAAACACGACGAACTTCTTCAAGGACAGACACTGGACCACCAGAGAATTTGAGGAGCTCAAGGCCCGCAGAGAGGTGAGGAGGAGCATTCATTTGCAACAATAGCATAAGAAAACCATCTCATCTCGTCAGACTTCATTTAGCAAAAAACATAATATATGACATTTTAAAATCTTCTGAGGTTTCAGATGAGTTCGGCCAAATCCATCAGTCTGCAATGTAGTTATTAACATTTACAACACACACACACTAACTAGTGTGAGTTTAACTGAAGAAAGATGTGAGAATATAGGCAAAAAAGTTCAGTTTCATCTTCATCTGGAGATGTGCAGGATTTAAAAATGGGCAAAGTGCTTAACTGACATTTGAGCTGTCTTTGTGTTGCCTGGTTTGCAGTTTGAGTCCCAGAGGTTGGTGCTGCTGGAGGCTGGCTGTGGTGTGGGGAACTGCATCTTCCCTCTGCTGGAGGACGACCTCCACATCTTTGCTTACGCCTGTGACTTCTCACCACGAGCTGTTGAATTTGTGAAAGTAAGACACCATCCATCAAATCTGTATCTAATATATGTGCGGATCATCTTTCTCTATTATTACTTCTGTAGGTAAACTGAGCTCCAGGCTCGTTGCTAGTGATACACTCAGAATGACACATTTACATTTCACAGTCTTGCACCTAATAATCACACAATACCTTCATAATGATACAAATACAATCCCTTTATCCGCCTTCTGTTAACAGCAAAACCCTCTGTACTGCCCCGAGCGCTGTTCTGCCTTCCAGTGTGACTTAACTAAAGATGATCTGAGGGAAAACGTGCCAGAGGGCAGCGTGGACGTCGCAACTCTGATCTTTGTCCTGTCAGCCATCCACCCTGACAAGATGAAGCTGGCTTTGCAGAACATCAGCAGGGTGTGAACAGATACAGACAGTTTTATTCAAATACAAGCTGGATTAAACTGTGTAATGTAATATATATATATATATATATATATATATATATATATATATATATATATATATATATATATGTGTATATGTATATATGTGTGTGGCTTTAAGGTGCTGAAGCCCGGCGGCATCGTCCTGTTCAGGGACTACGGCCTGTACGACCACGCCATGCTCCGATTTAAAGCTGGTAGCAAACTGGGGGAGAATTTTTACGTGCGTCAAGACGGAACCCGATCCTACTTCTTCTCTAAAGGTCAGGAAACGACTTTCAGAAAGTCAATTATATGTTTGTGTGTCAATTAGACTGTTTAACTTTACATTGCTGTGGATATGTGGATCATATTTCTTTTGGTCCACATATTACGTGAATTACACAGCTGTTTGTACATGGGACAGGACGCGGGGACATTTCTTGACCTTTTCCAACTCATTAGAAAACACGGCCCTTCTGTTTCTTCCTCCTAATACCTCGGCCCGCTCCTCTTTTTCTCTGCTTTCAGAGCTCCTGGCCGAGCTGTTTGCAGACGCCGGCCTCCAGTTGGTTTCTAACGACTACGTCCTGAGGGAGACGATCAACAAGAAGGAGGGGCTTTGTGTTCCCAGAGTGTTTCTGCAGAGCAAATTCACCAAGCCTGGCCAAACGGAGAGCTCTTGATGTTACTTGGAAGGTGCCTGTCACCTCATCAATCTTGTGGACAAATATCTCCTGGTTGACGGCAAAAAAACACATTTTTATTCCGCGAGGGAGTTAGCCGCTAAAACATTCCTGTGGCAACTGACACGGTGCTGTCTGAATCCTTCTAACCACGAGGGAGATCCTGGATGAGCAGTCATATTAATAATGCCTTATCCCACTCGTCAACGGATGAAGACACAGTGCCTTAACTGGGACTCTGAGCGGTGGAAACATGTAGAAGTACATGAAACTGAAGTACTAAAATATCAAGATGGGTCGGCAGAGCCCTCAGTCGGATAAAGAGTGAACCTCAGTGAACAGGGTTTAGTGTTCAGCTCAGGTTCAACCTATTAGCAGCATCGAGAAGTTCTCTATGAGCCTTCAAACGTTTTCCTCATGAGAGCTAACTGGTATTTATTATATAGGTCAGTCGACTCCTTATTCCTCCTGACATTAAGTTATAGGGATCATTTTGGAGGTGAGTTAATTTGTGTTAATTATTTTGAATGTTTTTCCACATCTTTGTCTGTCTAGATAAATACAAAAAACTAAAAAAGTCTTCAACTCCATTGTGTCATTTCACACATTGGTCCTATTTTTGCAAACCACAGAGGCCGATAACAATCGCACAACAACACCGTGACAAAAAATAAACTTCAGGTGGTTTCCACGTGTCTTAAAACCATTAGTTGGTGGTCCGAGCTCATCCTCGTTCTTGACAAAACGTAAACTATTTTATATCAATAATAATTTGGGAATATATGTCCTTATGTGGTCGTTTACATAAAAGAATATCAGAATCAATATGCTGCCTGGAGACAATGTGTCATGTTGTCCACAACAAAAAAGGACTTCATAGGGAACTATCAGCTGATCCTATGACACTAATGAATGAGCAGTATATGCAGTATACATGACAATGAAACAATCCCTAAATGTCTCACCTTCTCTGGTAATGTACATTTACACAAGTCGTCCAGAGGAGTGTGCTGTTGGGAAGGCAGGGCAGAGAATCGTCAACGTTGTGACCTGAAAGTGCTGCATGCCGTCTGTCACTATTTGTGACTCATGATGGATGTTCCTCATGAACCTCCTGTGGAGTCTGGCCAGAAACCCGGTACAGTATCAGAGACCAGTACGCCCAAAAATACAGCCATATATATATATATATATATATATATATATATATATATATATACTGTTATAAAGTTAGATTTATTTTCTTGAAGGAGACGTTAGGAAACAAATGCAGAAGGATCAGCTGCAGACTTCTTTCCTCTGGCGGTGAGACTCCTAAACTCCCCCTCATCCTTCTGTTTTCTTGTGTGGTATAAAGGGACCACAGCTTCATTACCCTTTGTGTTAAAATTACAATACATTTAATGGTAAACCTTAAAAAAAAGACCTGAAAGAGAAAGGCAGCATCCTATGCTGAAAGCCCATTCAACCCACCAGATCAAGCAGATGACCGTTGTTGTAAATGTTAGTTGTTTTAATTCAGATATCTTAAAGGCCTTATGTACTTGAATGAAAACAGACATTTTCAAACAATTGAAGAAGGAAGTATTTTTTTCACACTTTACTGCACTTTTTAACAACCTTGTGGTGAGAACCACCTGAGGCTTTGTGTCAAACACGCTCTTATGTGACTTCCTGTTCTCTCTCTTTGACCTCGGGGCCAATCTGTCGACTGAAAAACACAAATGGAAGAAAAAAAAGAAGAGATAAACGCAAAGAGCAGTGAGATGATGAAAATACTTCTCGCCACTATCTACTTTGTAAAACAACAAAACATGGACATTTAAAGCTAACAATTGTAATCGAAGTTCATATAAAATAAAGTTTTTTTTTGGTTAGAAATCACATTAAGGTAATTAAAAATGTCTGGAAATAATTATTGCAAGTCAATGCAACAGAATTAAGTTCAAACACTACAATATAATGCAATCAAACAAGCATCAATAATATGAGGATGCACTGTCTGGGAAACGCATATTTGTGCAACAGATGAAGACGTTGAGTTGTGTTCTGAATGTGCACTTTACTTTCAACAAGGGTTCAACCCGGTGCACCGAGACAGTTTCCTGTCCTGTGGTTTGGCTTCTTTACACCCTGCTCAAACAAAGGTATGTCGAAATAGAATCACATCTGCATGTTTTATTCCCGATGGGTCCGGCAGACAGCAGGTCCACTACACTCTCAATATATAGTACAAGCTTGCGCGTTAAATGATTTGGCCAAAGATTAGAAGGCAGTCGGACGAGAGGACCAGATCTCTGTGAACGATCACAGTTAACACGTCAAGCAAGGACGGATCATCAACCCCGTTTGAAGTATCAGACTTTGCGGCGTTGTGAGCTCCAGTTGTGGGGTTTTCAGCCCTCAAACAGTAGTGAGGAGGAAACTGAATGAGAGCAGATGCGCCGCCTACAAACGAGCTGCAACCTTCATGCACATATTTTGCGGTTGATAGTTGAAGTTCTTTCTACACGGGCGGAGACACGGGGCTCCTTTCAGTTTCAGAGTTTACTTTTATCAGCAGGCAGGGCTTTGTTACCAAAGACAGACCCTCCAGTGGCATGAAAACATGCATTTTATTATGACTTGCGCCAATAATTAGTTGATAACATACACAGGAGTGTCTTGTTTTATTTGGCTAATTCAGAAAATTAGGTTCCTGCCTCAAGAAAGAACTTCATTACATTCATGCAAAATCTCACACACAAATCCATTAATCACAGAACAATAAAACCTCCTCACATGACAAAATCCTCTTATGGTCGATAGATATTTTTATGTTTCCCAGTGTACATCTCATATCACACTCTATATATATATAGAGAGAGAGAGAGAGAGAGAGAGAGAGAGAGAGAGAGAGTGTGATATGAGATGTACATATATATATATATATATATATATATATATATATATATATATATATATATATATATATATATATATATATATATATATCCAGATTGGGATACATTTTCCAAAAGTCCATTTTGTTTATAATTGGAAACAGTAAGAAAAGTGTCTGCTTTAAGAACTATTCATGACTAGACAGAGGTATTAATATAAATTTGATTCTAGTATTCAGCAGAAAACCCAATTTGACGGCTATGTTATATAAAGTGATACTACTACAGTTTGGGTGTTTATATGCTAAAAAGTAACATCAGTTGTCTTTGCTGGCATCTTTATGCACGGCGATTTACGTTCCAATTCATTTTCATGGATTTTTAATCTGCTCCGTGAAGGCAACATCAGCAGAGAATATAGAGACGTAAACTACTTTAGAATAAAGCTTTGGTCATTTTCAACTTATTCCCTTCACCTGAAACAGTCAACATATGAGGTCTGTCTCAAGATGCTTCTGTAGATTAAAGCCCGGTGCAGCTCGACCTGTTGGAAGAGTTTAACCCTTTGTGAACGGAGCCGACTCAGCCAGGTGATCAGCCTGAAAGAGAGAGAGGGGAAACAGAGCAGATCAAGGAGTCAGTGTTCATCTTATCGCCTAGTCTCTGTCTGCAATGTCCAGTTAATAATAAAAATACAAGCTCTATAATGCCGACAGTATGCAGGATTCATCCTCAGGGGAACATGAATGCCGGTGCGACATTCAGATGCATCAGTCAGTAGCACTCTGGTTCTCCTTCCTCCTCAGAAAACAAGTCAAATACCTTCGACGGTGATGGAGATGTAATGTCCCATCGATGTCTCTCCGGTATCACACTGCGCCTGGCATTGGAACTGGCCGTGGTCCTTCGGCGTCAGGCTGAGGATCTCCGTCACCACCTGTCTGCGCCTCACGTGGTTGCCCGTCTCGTTCACCGCTGTGAAGTACCTGCCGGGGTCAGTCAGCTCGAGGTTCGGCGAGGCGATGCGGTACCAGGCCACTCGCAGAAGGCCGCAGAGCTCAACGATGTAAATTGCGTTGCAGGACAGTTTGACCGAAGAGCCTCCGGCAGCAGTGATGCTCCTCTGTGGGTAGCGGACCTCTAAGGTGACTGCAGCACAAAGGAGACCAGAACTAACTAGGAGCACCATTTCATCCTATGAGGCTTTTGTTTGAAATTGTCTTTTTTTGTACAAACTGAAATTAAAGTATCATTGAAAGAAATTCCCTCAATGGGAGATAGGCTATCGTGTTCACAGTGACCCTCACCGTTGACCTTTTAAACAACAAAACATTTAATGAGTTTATCCTTCAGTCAAAGTGAATAGTTTCTGCCAAATTTAAAGAAATGTTTTCTTCTTGAGAAATAGTTTTCACAAAAATGAACCGGACGGACAACCCTGAAAACATGAAACATAAAACCTACAAACACGGCTGTGGAAATCAGGTATTGGGCACAAATACATTTACACATATACACAGACGTACACATACGGACATACACAGGCATACATACGTACACACATACATATACATACATACATATATACACATATCTACGTACACGATACAGTACACAGACATATATGTATACACAAATCCATACATATAACAAAAAGTGTGTGTGTGTGTGTGTCTTCCTAAACATATGTATTTAATGTATTTAACCATTTAAACCGGTGCAGGTGAATCTGTATATCAGAACATATTACTCGTGTCTTGAACACCAAGAAAACAAAGAATGTTTCCATGTATTTAAAAAAAAGAAGCCGTTAACTAACCGTTGTCCTCCTGAGCCGCCGCTCCACCCAAAGCCACCAGCAGCAGCTGCAGCAGCAGCTGCAGCAGCAGCGTAGGTCCAGCAAGCCGAGTCATCCTCCACCGTCACACCGGTTCCACCAAAGAGGAGCACGAGGACCAGAGGACAGGTTTAAGTGAAAGTATCAAGAGTGTGTCTGCTGGTGTGTGGGTGGAGGATGCGTATGTGTGCACTTAGTTATACGGCTGTGTTTCCATTTCCCCTGACCAACAGAAACTCTTCTTTGATCTATGAGAGTTATTCTTTCCACCGTTGAAGGTTGTTGGCGTTGCATCCTACTGAAGCTCTTTGAGATACACGACTCAGTGAAAGGTGCCTTGAAATCAAATCTCCCCAAATTTAGAGTCTCCTTATGTGAGCGGCAGTTTGTAGGATTAAATCTATTGGTTTTGCGCACAGGGACTGTTTATGTGTTGCTCAGGACACAAAATAAAACAATGGAAAGACAATTAGAAGTCTTATTTTTGGTGTGACACAAATTAAATGCATCCATGTGACTAAGCAACAATCAGGGCAAGTTGCGTACTTTAATATATCCAAAAATAGCACTATTTGTGGGCAGGAGGGGAGATGGGCGGGTCCAACGAACTTTCAACCACCAGACCGGTGTCCTGAACCTAAATACAAACCTAGTTTTGTGTTATTTGTATTACTTCATGTTTAAAGGATACTTTTCACTGATGAGGTCATTGTGTGTTGACTGTTGAAAGTTGTATTTAGACAAAAACTCAATCTGTGATGTTTGATTCTGACTCGCCTAACAAAGAAATGTCAGGAGAAGATCATCTGAACATAAATCATTTTTAGAGTCAGGCATGTCTCCTGATTCTCTGTTTAAAGGAATAATAATCCAAACAATGAAGTTCTCGCCTAAGTTGCAGTTATCCCCAACGAGACAATTAACTTATTTGACATGTGGTGGGAGAAAGTTGTTGAAGTCAAATGGAAATATGCAACCCCCCAAAACACTTAAAATACTGTTAATGCAGGATGTGAGATAAAAGAGAAGTCGAATAGTGAGACACTGTGTTACTCAGAGGTAGAGTGGGGATGCAGGGTTTATTTAGAAGCACCAAGAAATTAATTTTGTGAAATATCTGACTTTTTAAGAAAGTACTCAGATCAGGAGTTAAACAAAATCCAACTTTCAGTCTTTCGTCTTGAGACTGAACGCAGCATTGAGCTGATGTGTTTTTGGAGTGAAAACATTTTCAGCTTATTTTCCTTTTGTTAAAAAGAATTATCTTATTTAAGTCTTTCGCCATGAGGTCATCCTGTGTGAGCACGAGGGCGGTGAGTCACAGCTTGAATGCAAACAGCGCCCCCCTGTGGAGAATTAGAGGGAGAATGATGAGTGAGAAATAAGTCATGACCAAGAATCTGTTACTTTTTTTTTTTTTAAAGCTAAGTTTAGTGAGCTATTCCAATCAGTGTGAAACATCAGAAAACATCAACTTATTTTCTGTTTCTCTTTCCAGTGTGTTCCAACAGGTCAGACAACGTCTCAACTATTATGTGAAAGAGACCAACTGGTTATATTGAGAGACCAACTGGTTATATTGAGAGACCAACTGGTTATATTGAGAGACCAACTGGTTATATTGAGAGACCAACTGGTTATATTGAGAGACCAACTGGTTATATTGAGAGACCAACTGGTTATATTGAGGGACCAACTGGTTGGAGAAATAAATATCGCTTTGAGAGAAAACACAATGTCTTTATGAGATAAAACAATTGGCTCAAGATAAAGCCAAACTGGCAACTGACAGCAGAGGGCTACAGGCCAATAACTTCCTCCTGAACGAAGAAAAGAAAACATTAAACCAGAAGATCGTTGAACAACAAAATCAGATAAAGAAACTTAAAATGTGTCAGTGAGTTTTTCGAAACCTGTTTTAATACTTATATATTTTGGGGTCTGTCAGTCCACCACTTTGGTCCTGGAATATCTTGATGCATACTGAATGGATTGCCAAGACATTTTCATCAGACATTCGTGGTCTACAGGTTAAGAATCCCCCCCGACTTTGGTGGTCCGACTGACTATTTCCTGTAACGCCACAAGCTGGTCAATGAGTTCTCTTATCCTATAAAATATCCCAACAACAGCCTGAAGGATTGGCACCCCATTTTGTCCAAACACGTCATGGTTCCCGGACTTTTCATCTAATGCCATTATCGTGTCTCGTCCCCCTTTTCCTGACCTTTCTCTCATGTGCTGTCTTTGTCGTAACAAGTGTGATTTTTCTGATATAAACCTAATATACAGATTTGACCCTGCTCACTAACAATAATGAATACAGTTTTTGAAATACACTTCCTTCCCAAAAAATAATTCTCCATGGACTTAGACGCCCTTTTTCAAATATGGATTGGTTTGAAGGGTCAGTGGTCATGCAACTCGTGGACGTGGTCATTGGTGGATGGGAGCCCACTGTCGTACACGTAAGGCTGTTTTAATGTTATTGAATACATTTATAGTCCATGGTATTCCTCATTGAACATGTTTTGTGTTGTTTTGTAGTAACTGGAATAATCGGGGACCATCAGGTGAGAGCCAATCCTCTTGTGCATATGTTGCCCAATACTCGCCATTCTCAGAGACCTGGCTCCTGGACACCTGAAAGCAACCTCTAGTGGCTGCAGTAATTATAATTAGAGCAAAGGAGTAAGTTAGGTTACGTTGTATAAAGAGTGATAACGGTTGGGCTGGATGTACAGGGCAAAGCAAACACGTGACGTTTACCCAGGAGACCACTGTTCTTGTCCTGTGGGAAACCATCATAATGTTAGTGATAAAAACTGGCGACGGCCATTTAAAGGCACAGTGTGTAGCATTTAGCGGGATCGATTGGCAGAAATTGAATATAATAATATTTAGTAAGTTTTATTTTGTGTAGAAAAACCTGAAAATCTGAATCCTTGTTTTTGTTACCTTATAATGAGACATTTAGATCCATTTATATTCTCTTCTCTGAGCCGGCCGTTTTCTATTAAATTCATGTTTGTGAAATGACTAGAAAGTGTGAGTTGTACTAACCACTAGTGACCACTAGAGGATGTTACTTTAATATGTTTAGCCATGTTTTGTCTCCACGTATATTTCATGATGAATACATGAAACGCGTTGCAGTGTCTCAGTAAAGTAGTCGGCTTCCTCTCAGCAGCGCTTCTTACATCTTCTCAAAGTATTTTCCTGAAGAGTACACTTGCAACATGGCAATAAAGTTTGACTTTGAAGTACATATATATATATATATATATATATATATATATATATATATATATATATATATATATATATATATATATATATATATATATATATATATATATTGTCTCTGTCGATTAAACTGGACTGAGGGTTGACCACCATCATTTCATTATTGGATTTCAATTTGATCTATTCTTAATTAAATTCTCACAGCATAATTATATAATAACCCGCATTCATGAAGTAGTTGAACTGTTTGATGCACCACAGACACAAATAAATCTACAACCACATGTTTCGGGTGTCAGATTATTAACAATAACAATATTAATAACACCACTTTTCCATCCAGTATCTGTTTCTAACAACGTTGAGTCTATTTTACTTGTCTTAAATTTTCGAATTGCCGAATCAGTAAAGCTCAATCTAATCTTGCTCTCCGTGTGCTACAAGTTGCTCTGGAAAGATTGGTCCTGAAGCTAAATGACTGAAACCAGCGATGTGAATGTATTTGGGAATTGTTGCGCCCTCAGCGGCTGTGTACGTGCAGCAGTGCCTGGAAAAAAGAGGCCGCCGCGTCCCGGTTCCTCGTTCCAGGAAGCAGAAAGGAAGTCAAAGAGACGGGAACAGGGAGGTCAGGTGCCCCGGCCTTGTACCAAGGTCTTCCTCATTAGCCTGCATGCTGTTGTGTAACATCCTGAGTGCACACCCTCATTCATGTACAATCTTTATGGTACACACTGCACCATATATATCTCATCTCCCACCACGGTGCTCCTCTAAGCCTGAAGGATACGGCTGGTGTTCATCAAACCCATTGGTTCCCAATGAAGAGACAGATCACAAATATATAGTGGCATTAAAAAACTAAATAATGCTGTAATTACTGAAAATAAATACTTAATTTTATACTTTTTTTGGGCTACTCTAGCTCAGGGGGATGAGTGTTCGTCCCGTAACCGCAAGGTACCCGGTTTGATCCCCAGTCCCTCCATAGTTCACATGTTGAAGTGATGTTGAAGTGTCCCTGAGCAAGACACTTAACCCCTCGCTGCTCCCCGGGCGCCTCACAGGGCAGCTCACTGCTCCTTAACCAAGGACGGGTCAAATGCAGAGAAAAAAATTCCCCAAAGGGATTTTATAAATTGCACGTTTCTTCTTTCTTTTCTTAAAGTTCCCTAGAACAACTGTAGTCACGGTGGTTTAGAAAAAGTTACTTAAACAGAAGAAAATAGTGCATGTGTTCGGGACTTTTCTAGCGGCGGATTTATTAGTCATCTAATCATTTCCAAAGAAATTTGCAGTCTTTTATTTAAAATTGATATTTTCTATACCTTCAAAAGGACAATCTACCATTTCCACATCACCTCATATTATCTTGAATAGGTAAATCATCCATTTCAAAGAAATATACAGTATGTTTGATAAATAAATATGTTTTTGAAAATACACATTTTAGTACTAAAACATGGAGGAAATATATTTAATAAATGTCTGTTGACAGTATTAGTATGCAAATAAGCATAATACCTCATTTCCATTTTTAAACAACATTACAGGAAGATATTCACATATAAAAAGTATTGTCTTAATGCAAGAAATCAGTGTTTTTGTAAGGTTACTTACTTGTGTCCATCCTCCTTTAATGAATGCATGTCCTGTTTATGGAGCAATCTCAGGACAAACATAACTTTATTCAAAGCAACGCATCCCTTAATGTGCAGCTCGGTGTGTTTTCCTGCAGGTGGCAACCAGCAAGTGGCAAACTGAATCCTTTACACGTTTTATCCAAATAAAATGAAGGTGTATGCAAGTCTGCCTTATGTTCCCAGAGCACAACCCAAAATCTATTTCCCTTACATTGATCGCCCCTCCAGTTATATTTTCTACACCTTCAAAAAGACAATCTACCATTTCCACATCACCTCATATTATCTTGAATGGCAGTAAACTACCAGACCCTGTGTGAGGTTGTGACTGAGGTTCAGGTGCAGACAGAGGACGCTGCAGTGGGTTTCTTCCCCCTTTCCAAAAAAAAAAAGAGTTTGACATATCCTGTTATTCAGACAAATCACCGGCGGCCCGAGGAGACGCAGAACATGCTGACGTGACCCTGGACGTCCTTCAGGTCAGCGGGTGTCGGGTTGCAGCCCTGCAGGGAACACAGGGAAGTAAACATCTCAGAGGATGAGAGCGTGTCAGCAGATCTGTGAGTGACTGATTCTATATCTAAATGATATATGCAAACATACAATATTGGGAAACACTTTGGTGAAGTACATCTTCAAGGAATGAGGATGAAATCAAGACATACACTGTAAATACTTGGCTGGACATCCAGGAGTTAAAGCACACGCCCTTGTTTAACCTTGTTAACCTTGTTAACCTGCTCTTTTCCGTTTGAACTATAGACCTTAAGAAGTGAACATAGTTGTCACTGTTTGGTTTGTGGATATTTTTGCTTTGTTTGCAACCAATAAAACAGAAGTTATATTTGACGGAGTGATGTCAACATGAACATGAATATGTTGTCAATCACCTTGTAGCCCCGCCCTAAAGCACACCCTGCTTTATGGTCTGTTTGACTTTAAATTGACCAGCATTTACCAAATGAACATCATGCTGTATTGAAGATGCCTTGAAACTAGAGATTGAGACCATAAACTCATGTTTACAATGTTTACTGAGGGAATGAATCAAAAGAAAAGTAAGTTTCTCATATAGACTTCTATACAACCAGAGGAGTCGCCCCCTGGTGCTTTAGCTTTAACACATGAAGCATCAGCTTCACTCGGCAGAACCGGAGGTTGCAGCCTGGTTTCAGCTCTTTCTTTCGTTCGAAGAAAGTCTGATGCATGCTATGAGGGCCACGTAGGTTTATTTAAAAAAAAAAAAAAGTTATCATTTATGTTTTCTTTATATTTCTCTTCATGTTTTACATTTGTATGCGCTTTTGTTTGTTTCAATTTTGATGAACGGTGAAATAGTGTGTTATATACAGTGTGTTGGTTGCATACTGTTTATAATGTAAGATGGGGGCAGCTTGGTTTATGGAAAAGCAAAATTGAGGCGGCTCTTCTGATGATGGTAAACATGTTTATTCTGTATCTCACTGAAAGACTCTCATCCTCGTGCTCTTTGAAGTAAGCAGTGGAACATTAATTTTCCTCCTCAGCTGATCTAAATGCATTTAAATGCTCTCCGTCTGCCTCCTTCCTTGAGGTAAGCCGGCACATTGTGCTGGTTATGCAACCTGTAAAGTCACCTCGGGTCTCTTGTCTTCCTCAATCTCTGTGCTTTCACTGCTTTCTCCTCCGCTGAGCAGGAGGAATAAAAACAAAAAGATGTTGACGGGGGATGCCAATACGCAGAGAGAGAGAGAGAGAGAGAGAGAGAGAGAGAGAGAGAGAGAGACAGAGAGAGAGAGAGAGAGAGAGAGAGAGAGCAGAGAGCAGAGAGAGCAGAGACCCCCCCCCTCCCGCCCCCCACCCCGCCTCCACGCACACACACACACACACACACACACACACACACACACACACACACACACACACACATGTCTGAAGTATTTTGAGGGTGATATGGGTGTTTTGTGCTCCATTTTCTTTTACAGCAGATGAAAGGCGGTTTTGAAGGCTCCACTTTGAAGATAAATGATTGCTGTGGTTGTTAAATATTGTGCAGGATGCACATTTTACAGCATTCAAGAAGTGCTGAGAGAATATGCAAGAAGTGCAGAGTTTTCATTTTTGAGTCCTTTCCACAATCCTCACTATAACATTTGTATAACTGCCTTCTACTAAGAAACAGTCTCACAACAGTATTATAAGTGGGAAGTGAATGTTTTTTGCAAAAAGTAACTAACCCAAATGTGCGTAGTGTTAAAGTATAGGAGCAGTGCAGGGTTCACTTGGGGCGTTCAGTTCAGAGAAAAAGAAAACTCTGTCATTATTTAGCATTCTGAGGACAACAGACCGGCTTTTGTTGATCTGCAAATTCTTCTTTAAATTAGGGCATTAATGGAGGCAAGGGAGAAAAGTCCAGATGTTAATCTGAGAGAAATAAATCAATTGTCAACATCACATGGGATTAAACAAAAGCATGTGCTACTTTAAAACACAGAACTATGTGCAGTATGTGATGCTCCATAGCTAACCGTAAAAAAAAAAAAAAGCTCTTGATCAAGGTCTGTAATGATATTACATCTTGTTTCATCGTCTGGTTATAAAATTGTCTTTATGCAACTTGTTGACGGCTGCCGTTTTCTAGTAAACATCTCAGACATCTCTGTCAGAGAGTCATTTTCTCATGGACTTCTATACAACCAGAAGAGTCGCCCCCTGGTGGTCAGTAGAGTGAACGCCAGTTGCTTCACGCTTTCATCAGCCTCTAGAAGCGGAGGTTTTCACTGCGCGGCACTAATTACCTGTCATACCCTCTCCAGACGCTGACAAAAGGGGGGCGTTCCCGGTCCGAGGCAGAGCGCAGGACATTTGAGCACCGGGCTCAGTGTGAAGGGAGAGCTGAGCGGGGAGAGACCTGCCGCCGCTGCCCGGCCCCACCGGTGGATACAAGCCGAGATGCTCCGCTTCGAGAATTAAAAAAAAAACACATTTTTTATCTTAAAATCAATTAATACAAACCGCGGTCATTAAAGCGACAAATCGGGAATCCGACGTCCGGCGAGCAGCCGAGTCTGTGGGCTTCGTGCGTCCCGTTGCAGCGTCTCTTTGTTCGGGTTTGTTGCGTCTGTCCTTCAGCTCCAACATGGATCATTTAGAGAAGGAGCTCAGGACGGATGACGAGGCTGAATACGACGAAGAGGAAGTGGACCCCCGAATCCAGGTAACTGTGCATCCATTGAATCGATTAGTGTTTAATGTGTATTATATATGTTTATATATATATATATATATATATATATATATATATATATATATATATATATATATATATATATATATATATTAATAATACGGGTTGGTTGCAGTCCAGCCTTGTCTGTCTCCACACCGCTCTCCCAGCATGATCTGCATTTTCTCCATGTTTTTCTTGATTAAAATGTAGGAAAACTCAGTTTACATGCTGTAATATTTAGAAATCAATCCCACAGATGCTGATTAAATTAATGCAAATGTTTTAGAGAGCACATCCACTACATGCTGACTAATATTTATAAATAAAACTGTTTAGTTAGTATATAACAGGCGACTTGAAAATATGTTGTTTTTTTTGCAGAGCTCAAAGTAAAGTTGTAGCCTTTCAGCAAAGTACCTAATAATGAGGTTAAAATGAGTAAACATGCTACAAACGAATGAATCTCAAACATATACAGCATGAAAAACACACTGTAAAAAAAACTTCTATACAACCAGAAGAGTCATCCCCCTGATGGTCGGTAGAGAGAATGCACATTTTCAGACATGACGCATATACTTCTATACAACCAGAGGAGTTGCACCTTGGGGACATTATAGAGCATGCAGGTTTTAAGACATACGCATCGGCTTCACTCTGCAGAACCGGAGGTTGCCGCCTGGTGCATCTTTGGTAATATTATGCTAATTCACAGCTATCCTTGTCTTCTTCTTAAAGAACATGCTTCATGTGAATATCTTCTATACATGTTCCTCTTTATTCAGTCCAGATGTCGCCTGTTTCCCTCTCCGATGCATCCAGATGTGATACATTCCCCCCCCCCTCCCCTCTCTCTGTTGCTTCATCTCTCTGTGGTTTCCGTCTCTTCCAGGGAGAGCTGGAGAAACTCAACCAGTCCACCGACGACATCAACAGATGTGAGACGGAGCTGGAGGTCAGTCACGCACACATTTGCATTGAGTGTGTTGATGCAGGTTAACTTTGTGTTTCACCCGTTTGACTGGTGGTGCTTGTTTGTTAAAGCTCCCGTTCAAACGTAAAATCTCCCGATTATAGAAAACTTTGATCACTTAAAGAGATTCGACTGGGACTGTAACTCACGACAGCTGTATAGCTTCCATCACTGATCTTTGAATCCCATTAAAATCCAATCTCGTGGCCTACTTTTCTGTGGGTCAGCAGTACTCTGTGAAGCTTTATGGAGGTCAAAGTCCAAAGTGGCGCCGTGCTCCTCAGGTGTCAAGCCGGCGGCCGAGAGGTCATTAGTTTACAGGGTTCAGTTCTCAGTGACGGGTGTGTGTTTATATTTCAGAAAACATGACGGTACTTGTTCTTCTGCAGTGTCGGCGCTCAAGACTAATGACGATGGGACATTTTTCCTGAAAACGCTGCATTGTGAACAACAAATCGGTTTTTAAATCAACAGGAGAGCTGTTGAGCTTTTGTTTAGACATGACGACGAACTTCAAGCATGAACGATTCGGGAAAATTGATGCAGATCTTCAAGGACTAAGTGTAAATTCTCCAAAAATACCTGTATTTTATTGTTTTTCCTCATAGCTAGCTATTGAGTTTGTTATTGTGTCTCTGTTACTGGTAGAGACTGTGAGCTGGACCGGTTTCTGTCCCTGTAGACGTCGGCCACGAGCCCGGAGTGTTCAACACTGGGCTGATTGTTAAACCGAGACCGATTTTTAAGTTTCTACCCTTTTCTTTACGGCTCCACCAGCTACAACATCAATTCAAGTTGTTTTCACTTCCCAACAAAGACATCTGCTGTTCAGGACTGCGACCGTCAAACTCAGAGCACACCGACGCCTTCTTTATGTGACGACACACACAAAATCCTTGTATTAAAAAAAGAAAAAGTTGCTTTGACAAAACAATAAATTATTTTTATGTTTAAATAAAATGAATTCAACAATTATAATTGGGAGTTTTTACTATTTGCAAGACAAAGTAATTGAGATTATTATTATTATTTAATCAGTGGCAGCCATACTCTTGCTGATTGACCAAACACCTTTTTTTTATTTTTACAAAACCTGCATGAATAATATTTTGCATAGATTGGTGCATTGGGTGTTATGATAACAAAGACATTCAATTAAAAACAATAAAGACTTCATAGTCCTCGACATGGCTTCTGGTGTCAGCGTGGACTAACTTCTTCTAATATCATTAATCTGACACTAAGTTATTAACACTGATGACACTTTGGTTCCAGCTTCTCAAAAGTCAAACGTAGCTGGTTTGTCTTTGACTTCATAGTTCACGGGATTGTTGCCGGATAAAATGAGAAACATAAAGACGTTTCATTGGACTCTTGTGAGGTGCATTGTCTTTTGAACGGAGCAATTACTCAATTGTCGCCCTCGGGGAGACGATATAGAGTCCCCTTTTGTAAATTAAACCGTTTTAAAAACTCATTTGTTCCTTAACAATGGTGCTTGAGACTGAAGTCTATGAAATGCTTTTTAATAGTGCTTTTATGATCCTTTTAGCATGTATTTTTATGAGGCGTATGTATATGTTTGCTATGGGACGTGTGCAATACTGCAATTGTTGTTTGGCTGGGGATACATTGTGTGTTTTTATGTAACTTAAGGCATTTGTGACGCACCGCAGAGAGTCCAAGACAAATTTCCCGAGTGGGACAATAAAGTTTATTGTATTGTATATTGTATTAGTCAACAGAACCATGAAACTGAAGGGGGAACCCGACGATTTTAGTGTCTCGCTCAATGGTGCCAAAGGGAGAAGGGACATTCGTAATCTCGGGACTTCGAATCCAGACTTCCCTGTTGAAGTCCGGTTTACGCTGCTCATCAGCTGCCCACAAAGTGCTTAAACCCCGCACGCATTAATCTCCTGCCGCCGAAGTCGTTCCACATCGTACGTCTATGGATTGAAATCTCCGGGCAGCAGCATTAGTGTGAGATCAGCACTTAACCTACATTTTGATTTGAAGCTTTTCCTTACTGCCGATGGGAGGAACTGGCAAAGCGGCGTTATAGCGCGTCACTGTGACGCGAGGACGCCGCGGCTAAATTTAGCAGATAGCGGCGAACAAATGCGTTCGCGATGGGAAGCCGTCACAGGGCGTGAGCGCCGGAGGCCCAAAGCAGAGACGCTGCACTCTGCAGTGTGCATGGGTTTAATCCCAGAGGAGAGGGAAGAGATGCATCCGAGGTCTGTTTTTTTTTTTTTTATGAGCTCTCTTCCTCGTAGCTTTGAGAGCTTGTTTTTTATTATTGCATTTCACATGTCCTCAACAGTAAAGTCTGTCGGTGTTCGGTCAGTTCTTCTTTGGGTTGGACATGAAACGATGATGTTGAGGAATGACCGGCTGACTTTAATCTTTCATTTCAGGGCGTTTATACATCCGCATTTGACAAACTGTGTGGAAACTGTGGCACTTTCTTTGACAGTCACCGAGAGGTTAAAGGGGGTCCTGATTCCTTCCTTCCTCTTAAAATGAAAGTCAGCACTTTAACCCCTGCAGGCGTTGTTTCACTTTAAATCCGATGTGCTGGATTACTTCCAAAATGGCTGCACTGGACTGTTTCCTCTTTTGTGTCCCTGAGGCAGTTTAGGAGTCTTAGGCCGGGGTTACTGTTGTGTTTTCAATGCAACCTTTGTCGAGTCCGTCTGTCTGTCCTGAAAACACAACATTTACTATTTTTGTTACTTCGAAATGAAAACTTTTGAACAACGAAATATCAGAAATAACCAAATTATCGGAGCCTTGTTTGTCTATTGTTTTATGCATATATTCTTCATAGAATGACTGAAGTTTAAAAACATGCCGAGGTCTGCAGCAGGATCAAAAGGATGCACTTTCGTTTTGAGAACTTTGGCATCAAGTGTCATGAGTTCACTTTTTTTTTTCAAGCTTGTCTTTCGAGTCCAGCAAATTATCTGTGAAATGTTATTTTAAATATATAATTCCGCCTTTGATACGATCCAAAAAGGAGTGGGTCTCCTCTCCTTTCACACATTAACAAATTATTATTATTTTGTAACCTCATTATCTTTTTCACCCACAATAAATCCTTGTGTTTCTCCAAACACAGAAGCAAGGTTTTAAAGTTAACCACATGCTAACAGGTGTCAGACACGTCTAAAGGCCAGAGCATTTCTAATAGACACCAAACAATAAGCAGATATTTTGTGCGCTGGGTGACAAAAGCAGTATTTTTGGTATTTTTCCTTCACGCCTCTATTTCCATTTATTCACCCGTCACTTTCCCATTCTGCATGACTTATTTCATACCGTACATGAGAACTTCTGCTGCGTCTGTTTTGACACAACTTTTCATCTCTGACCTTTTTGAATAATTCACTTTTTTATTTGACTTCTAGGCTGCTGGTGGTTTCCAGAAAACAGATGTGCTAGAAATGCTCATGAAAAATGTAGTCCATCCTGGGGAAGTTCAATCTAGGCGTGGCTGTGGCTTTAATAAGCTACATTTAACGGTGGCGCAGATCTGGATTAGATAAGGGGAATTAGTCACGGCATAGTTTGGTTGAAAGGAACTCTGTGTTGGATTGAAGCAGATAGAGCAGAGCAATCATCACAGATGTATAAATGTCTTTTGAAGACATCGGACAGACGAGAAGAAAACCGAGACTGTGCAGCAGCTTTAAGCCTCTTTGTGTGCAGGGCGACTGTGACCTGATCATATTTACTCTTGCTCATTTTGACAGCTGTCAAAAAGAGTCAAAAATACACTACGTCCTTGTGCATGAACATGAAGGTTTCTCTCATCGATGGTTTACGATCGTCTAAAGGGTTTAGGGGGTTTGGAGCTTTTGTCTACCTGAAAAACTAGTGGCGCTAACATTAGCAGGGCCCGTTAGCGGTCCAGTGCTACGCGAGCCGCTGAAGCTATTTGAATGATTCTAACAAAGACCGAAGCGAAGCAGTCGATTTGCAAGCGGCATTTGTAAAACGTGTCGTGTCACCAATTACGATTCATGACTTCTTTTTTTTTTAACATACAGTTTGTTTTGTTTGTAGTTGGTCTGTTCAGTGTCATTTTTTTGTTTGATTTTCAGCTAGTAGGAAGATGATGGCACCATATTAAACCTGCTTTGACTTAAATACAGCATAAGAATCTCTCAGGATACAATAATCATAAATTAAATGGTTTTGTGGTTTATGGGTATATGATTTATTTAAACCCTGCAGGAATGTGGACGTTCATCTCATAAGTAGCTTGTTTCCCGGACAGAGTATTGATAAGCTGTTAAGCCACAAGGTGAAAGACTTTTATTGGTCGGGAAGAACTTGACCTCGTCTCCGTCATGACGCGTTTAACAAAGCATCTCATAAAACCTTTGACCCAGAAGGTCAAAATGTCTGTCACTCCTCCCCAGTCTGGCGTCCTGACGGGGCCCCGTGGACGACAAAGCTTGAGGGTTGTTTCCTTGACGTGTTTTTAAAATTAGACTCTCAGTAGCACGGCCTGAATTATAAAAAGGACTGAAACCTGCTGTTTGCTCTGTTATGCGGTGAGTAATTTAGTATCGCTGCTGGACAGTTGAGTCACATCTAATGTGTTTCTTAGGACAAGTGTGTTTTGTAGCATCCAAAAAGAACAAAAACACTGCAAACACTGTTTTTTGTTCCCCTTTATACTGATGGGAACGTTTTTTTTTTCCCCTTTCACACAGGGATCTGGGAGGTTTCGGACTTGTTTTTCCTCTTCTTGCTCTTTTTTGTTCAGTGTTCTTTGCGGTAATTAGACAACCGTGATGAAATATCACTGCTGAAATCTCATTCTGAGAAACTCTCCTCGACAAGTACAAGTGAACTCACAAAGCTCTCTGAAGACATAACAAGTTTTCTTCGTACCATTTAACACAATTATATTGGACATTCATTGCTTTTTCACAGGCATCTGTTGACAGATTGGCTCCTATTTGTTTTTCAGTGTTCGTTGGGACTCTCAGGAGAACTGCGGCAGCTTTGTTTGACACGTCGTGTGAATACTTTGCCCAGATTAGATCAAGTTTAATGGTTGGCAGCTATCTTATCCCTTATTCAGACCTACTTTTTGGTTTCTTGAAAGTCCAGGGTTTTCAAAAACTCTGGTTCTGAGAAGTTGTGACTCATCGCAGAGGCAGCAGGTTTAATTTCCTTGAGTTTACAAGCTGACGGTAAAGCCAAGTTTATGGTCAAGAGCTACAAGGCGCCGTCAGGAGATGTAACAAGTGTTTAAAGGGAACTGGAGCTCTATCACTGCCAAGAGATGGATAAATAACATCCATTCAATTCAGTTCATTTTGTATCGTCCACAATCACAAATTACAATCTGTACACATACAGAACCAATCCCAGTGGCCTTAACGTGATAGATATATCATCGTAGATATATGAGTGCTTCATTCGACACCCATCATGAATTCCCAGCACACTGCACAGCGTTAACAGGACAAAGATCACAACCTCCGGTTCTGAAAAGTGAAGCCGATGCCTCATGTGTTAAAGCTGCATTCTCTCTTCTGACCACCAGGGCGAGACTCCTCTGGTTGTATAGAAGTCTATGCTTCATGTGTTAAAGCTGCATTCTCTCTTCTGACCACCAGGGCGAGACTCCTCTGGTTGTATAGAAGTCTATAGGAAATTACTTTACTTCTCTCTTGATTTATTACCTCATTAAACATTGTAAACATATTGTTATGTCTCAATCTCTAGTTTCAAGTCTTCTTCAGTACAGCATGGTGTTCATTTAGTAAATTAAGGTCATTATGCTTTGGGGCGGGGCTACAAGGTGACAGGTCTCTCTCCCAGAGACATTTAATTAAGATGTCTATATACGTCACTGGCTGCAAGTATAAACATGCAAGTATTCATTTTTATTTTGGATACAAAAAGGATCGTTTGGATCCCTGCGTAAAGGAAGAGCAGCGTGTGGTGGGACAGCGCATTGTGTGCTACGAGCGAGCAACACATGTAGCTCTGAATCACCGAGGCCTCTTTCCCTCTCTCTCTCTCGTCAGGACGCCAGGCAGAAATTCCGCTGCGTTCTGGTCGAGGCCACGGTGAAGCTGGACGAACTGGTGAAGAAGATCGGCAAAGCTGTGGAGGAGTCCAAGCCCTACTGGGAGGCCCGCAGGTTGGCCAGACAGGTCGGTGAACAAGGCTGCTTGATCTCAAGAAAGGTCCTGGGGTCCAGTTATACCCCGCATATCTATACTCCGCTGCGTATGCAGGGTTGTACTGCTGCAGATCGTTGGGCTCCGTGTCTGTGAAATACAATATTTTTCAGAAATCATTACCGTCTGTAAGAAATACCAGGATATATCTCATATCTTTTTACTAATCTCCATGGCTTAGCAGTCATTCTGAAACCGTTATTATCAAAAAACAAGCAGCTGCTAGAGTTGCAGATCTTTCAGTAATCTGAATGCTGACATGTTTGTTGTTAGCATAGCTGAGAGTCCACAGTCTTCAGCTGTGCACGGCCTGGTTTTATTTATTCAAATAGTTTTGTTGCTTATATACTTTACCAGCTCAATAGTTGAGACTTGATTTAATTATAAAAGAGTGTATTTTTGTATTGGTTAAGGTGTTTTGTACGGTTTGATGCAATTTGTCCAGCAGAATCAGAATCTCTGCCTGTTGAGAATATTGTTTATTTTTTACATACGTACACTTTCGGTCTCGTTGTTTTTCTAAAAAGCAGATAGTGGCGACGAGCGGGGAACCATACGCAATCATTTCATACAATCTCTCTGTGTGCGTGCATGTGTGAGAGAGTTCCTGTGAAGTGACACTGCAGTTGCACTTCTGCTTTTTCAGCGAGGTCTAATTTAAACAAAGTTCTCTGGCGCCTCTGCTGCTACCATTAGGATTTAAGGATCACAGATAAATGTGCGATAATAGAGAGAAATGACCGATCACTGAGCAGCGAGTCGTCAGTTAGATTCTCGGTTCTTTCCCCACATTTCCCATCTCATCCACGCTGTGATGATCAAATAAAGGGCCCGAAAACATATAGGAAAACCAATTAAGAAATGGATTCAGACTCGTAGAGATTGAAATGCTCTTTGGCTTTATGTCATTGAATCTGAAATGTGTCCCAAAACCTAAAACCTTTCAGTTTCGGAGATGGATTTGATCCCAAACCAATTTGTAGGTTTTGTTTTTCTCCAGTTCTCCTGGGGTTTTAAACCGTTTTTGGACCCCAGACCATCTTTTAAATTGATACCCTCCTTGCTTGATGTCAAACCTTTTCATGCAGCAACTGCTGCTTCACAAACGAAGATATAACTGAGAGACGCGGTCGGATAACTTCAGCATCTGTCTGTTCACATGAAAGGAGGAAGAATGGCCCCCTGTGGTCGCTGGCGTACCGAGCCTCTCGTTCGCGGCGGCCCTCGAGGGAACTGAGATGAGGATGTGTTTGCCGCGTGTGATCGTTGTAGTTCCTTCTACCTGCTGGCCCGATTTGTATATTTCTGTCCCCTCTCGACGTTTGCTTTCACTTCTCGAGCTTTTATTGGCTTAACTTTTAACTGTAAAACCGGCTGAAAGGCTGTGGGTTCACAGCGCCCTGGTTATGGGTGTTTTTCCCCGTGTCTCTGGAAAGGTAATTGATCTGTTAGGGGAAAGCGAAGAGATATGGTCCAAAATATAAATAAAAAAAAGACGAGAAGGGGAGAGGTTTATATTATTCTGTAGTAATGAGAAGAGAGCTGGGGAGGGAAATTAGAAATGCATGAGATCAGGTTGAGGCCGGATTTCTCCGGGGAGGCAAAACATTTTGACATTCGACCCACCCGCACTCCTCCTCCCTGTAACAGATACCGAGGCTGTCCGTTATATACGGCAGCATCCCTCTCCGCATGGCCGCACAGACTAATTCAACTGGAAGCCGTTGTGTCCCGACTCATCCTCTCGCTGCTTTTGATTTAGGGGTCACCCTTCAGCCTGACTACCGACCTACTTTTAGCTCACCGTCACCCCTCTCGACCACTTCGTGTCATTTATGGAAGAAGCAGTAATTTGCTTTGGGAGAACCTTCATACCAAACAGTAATTAAAGGAACAACTTTGAGATGAGAACATACACATTGGTTATTAAAATGTCCCCCGTCAAAGCAAACGCTTTACAAGAGGTCCACCGAGCTGTATTTACTATTCTAAACATCCCCCTCTGTGTACGCCTTGACTTTGCTGTAGTTCATTGCCTTGGAGTTCGCTCTAATCGGCTCAGTTGGTTCACCTATATCCCGTAAATGGAGTCGCACGCTGGATCATAGCTTCTAGGTGAGTGTGGGGACGATTGTACACAATCTTTACTGCCGTGTGTACAATGTTTCATGAAACCTATTGCTGGTATGTTTTAGTTTTACCTCGCAATTTTCACGACGAAGACAAAAGATTGACAATTGCCTTTAAAACCACACCATTGTTAACCAACCCTGTGGTGTTTTTAAGGTTGCAATGTTTTAGGTCTGGACTGGCGGCCATGTTGCCGTGCGACGTCGTGAGCGGCCGGATGAACCATGTCGTGCTTGAAAACAGAAAACATGGACTTACAGCTCCTCGTGTCATTACTGCAATCTGTACCGATCCACAGATCAAGACTCTTATTGAGCAGAGCCACTAACTGCTATGATGAAGACGACTGCTTGTTTAGTGGATGATTCATTTAAATGAACTTGGCGAACACCACATCAGATACTTCATTTGTTTAACTGCAGCATTAATAATGTATTTTTAGTAGAAAGAGGACACTTTCAGGTCTTCTCTGACGTTTGAACAGCTTCTCTATCCTCACCATCGCTGGATCCACTGGCCTATTTGTACAATTTCCTCCTTTTTTTTGTGCTCCAAATGGCCCTCAGAGCAGCCTTTGTTATGCTTTACATAAACAGAGAGAGATAAGCGTCAAGATTTAATAAGCCGGCCTTGTTCTCTCAAATCCTTTTCACGTCCGCCTCTCTCTGTCTTCCCCCCTGGTACTTACTGTCTTTCTGTCTCTCTGATGGCTACAGACAGCAATGGAGTTTATTTTTGTATTTTTTGTATTTTTTTTATCAGATCTCTGCAATAATTTTCTGGTTTATTCCAGCGCCCAAACATGTACACACAAAGTCTGGGAAAACAACATTCAAGATGACATTTCTTTTTGCTCTTTGTTGCATGTATTGTTGAAACAATTCATCTTTTTGATGAATCATGTCGTCTAGAAACATACTATTTAACATTATAGCAATAATCGTCACTTTTCAGAAGGTGGAACCAGCATTTTTCATTCGACTTCATAAACTACGGACCAAAAGGGCAAACGCCTCCATGTTTTGGGCCTCTTAATCCCTAAAAGGGGAGCAATTAGGTTGCGCAAGTCTCATGTTTTACAGGGAAAATAGTTGGATTCACAACTTTTGAATGAACTTAATGGACACTATTAGTCCTCACCTATTTTGTTCAGGTCTGTGTATGTTTGCGTGAAGGCTAAGTGTCAGATTTAGAGGACAGAGCAGATTCAACTGCAGTAGGTGGACAGTGTGTTCGACCTCAAATTGGCCCCAAATTCCTGGCAGGGCTCTCGTATCTGTTCATCTCGTCCTGCTTTCCTCGTCGTTTACATCTAATCTAAATCTAAACAAGCCGCTGGGCATTCAGATCCTTAACTACACGACACCGTGAACATTCATAGGGAATCATTCGAATTTGTGCCATGAGACAGATTTCAGTTTTTTTTTTGTTTTTTTTTTCTGAACAGATGGTGAAAAAAAGGAACTGAAGTTCCAACAGCCGGTTGCTTGTCGGAGGCTGTGGGCGTCTAATGTTTGTAATAAAGCTGCCATCAATTCATGAGGAACTTGTAAAATGGCCTTTGACCCGATCCGGCAGAACTCGACACAAATCGCCTTCATGTCTTTTACTTATTTTTTTCGGCAGCTAATAATATCTCAAATTAAAATCCCACACTGAGACTCTTTGTCAGCGTGTTGGCTCACGGTCTCATGTTTGGCTTTGCTTTGGTCGCGTACAGATTGACTTGTAACTGGTGTGATCATTTTATCTGGCTTTGTTGTTGACAGTTGGATGTGTTTAGGACGCAGAGGAAGGACATGTTGGCAACTCTTTCTTTCTTCGGTTAGTCTTGTTTTCCTCATCGCTTCGATTCTGCATTTTTAATCTTCATTTCTTTGTACATATGAAGCTTTTTCTTATTTCTGGCTTTTTTTCTGCTATACCTCCCATATCCCTTTCACTCTTTTCACTCTTGCATTTTTGCTTATTTCATACACAAACCTTTCCTTTTGGTTTGTTTCCTCACCCTCTAGTAACCCCTCCTTCCTGCCTTCATCTTTTTATGAAATATTCTATATACATTTGTTCTGCCTTCATTTCCTCCCCTGGCTCCTTCTCGCCTCCCTCCTCCCACTCTTTTACAGCCTGCTTGCTTTCCTCCATTTCCTCACAGTATGCAGCCTGACTCACTGTTTTTGTTTTGTTTTCCCTTTCTCTTGGCGTTCCCTCCATCACTCTCCCACTCCATCTGATAAGAAAGGCCTTATTTGTAATGGCAGATAAGCAGCGGGGAGCGGCCTTAGCAGTGGGCGGGGACTCTCTTTGACCTTTTTCTTCAAGATAGCAGATAAAATACAGACCTATAACTCTGAGCTGTGAGATAATCACCTCGCTGGCAGCTAATGAGTCATGAGTCGATAAGCAGGAAGACAATGAGGGTTTCCCCGGTTAGCCTCCGGCAGCCTGGAAAGAGCATTGAAAGTTTGGGCATTTGAACACAACATATAAATCCTTTTTCAGTCCTTTTTAAAAGTGTGTCTAACGGCACATTTTGAGTTGGTTTTCAAGAAGTATTCCATCAGTAGGCTATTTTTGGATGTGGGTAATATCAACATATTGACCCAAGGAACCATTTAACAGTAGACAAAAGGAAAAATCTCCGTATTGTATCACATGAAGAGGATATTGAGCTGGGGAACCTGTATACACCTGTATTAACAACATGGCGGTCTAGCAGAAATATAACAGCAATATAAAAGCATAAATTACTTTTTATACAAGCACAATAACAACAAAAAATATATTTTCTCCCCTTTTTTTCAGGGCGCAGACGTCATATTATATGCTGACAGACATTCAAAGCTTCACACAACAATCTCAATAGAAGCTTCATATATTTGGGCTGAAAGTCATAAAATGGTCCTTAAGAATTTTAGGTTTAGCGCGACGCTCTTTAGCTCAAGCACTCTTTGAGCGGACACATTGAAAGTTGCATGAACCAGACCTGTGACCTTCCTGTAAAAGGCATCTAAGAGCATTCGACCTCCCTAGAGGTTTGTCGGGTGGTCCAATAGAAAAAAAAAAGAGATGCACTTTTTGGTGACCTGAGTTGAAGAAGTGGGTCGGAGCGACGCGGCTGGAAAGTTTCAGGAGTTATCGCTTAAGTGCACGTCGCTTGAAGGACGCACGTGTTTTAAGTGCTGACTCCGGTGGGACGGAGCAGCGTTTAACCGTCTGCATTTATTTCGTTTTTTTAACAAAATGAAATATTCATCGGGCTCACTTCCTTCCTTCCACCTCATCTCCCAGAGACTCAAGGCTGCAAATGTAAATAAGAGGGGTCAAGAATCGGTGAGCGTTTTTTTTTTTCTTTCAGTGTTTCCATCTCACTGCTTACGCTGTGTGTGAGCACACCTTTTCATTTAAGTTGTTGACACGTGTCGAATCGTCACAAAACTTGTAAAGACTTTCCTTGAATCCAGTTTTGCGAAAGGGGTTTTATTCTGCTACTTAAAGACGGTCCTCCATCACTTTCCTTGCTGGTTATTCTGTTAAGTAAGAGGTGAATACTCTTCAGTTCTCCTAGTTTTCTGTCTTCTGATGGTGCACCGGAGTGGAAGTGGATGACTCGGCCCCTCGTCAATCATCAATGTGTCGACTTGCAGAAGCTGATTTCTAAACCGGCCGCCCACTCAACCGGCAGCAGCTCACAGTGAGTCTGCAGATTATCCGAGAGAGCGGCAGAGAGGGAGTTTGAGTTTGACTTCCAAAGACAGCAACGCAGTTTAAGCTCAGAAACGAACGCACATGATTTGGACGAGTGGGATGAAGCAAGCGTCGAGCGACTCGGCAGAAGGAAGGATGATTTCTTGTGATGAGAAAACTTTGTCTTGAAACTTTCTTTCCACGGAAATATAGTGTCTGTCTTCACAGGTTCTAGACCGAGATAACGGGAACCAATGAACATTGTGACCTTGGTACAGCAGTCTACCTGCATGTTAAAGACATCCCCTCTGTGTATCTTCTCCTCACTAAATATTAGTTTTCAGATAAACATGTTTATGTGGACCGTAAATAAGAAGCGACACGGGTGGCACCATATTTGGTCCCTTCGTGAAAGAAGTGCATCTAAGGGAAGTTGCTCAACAAGGTCTTTACTCAAAGTCACAGTCAAAAGTACAACAACACACCGTCCGAGCTGCACCAATGACATGCCTGCAGGAGCTGTTACGCAACAACTGACCGACCCGTAGCATCACAACACAACAAACACTCGGCGTCCCTGGTGGTCAAAGCCAAACCAGATGGCTTTGACTTTGCAGTGGCTTCCTCTGAACCCTCACCCTTTCAAATCCCTCCATCTTTCATTCCGTCCATCCATCCATCTCACTCCACCCATCAGCAGCGTTCCCTGCGGCTGTTGTCTAATGGGACTCGGGCTGCCTGTCATGAACGGGTAGCGAGGGAGCTAAACAGAGAGAATGTCCCATCATCCTCTCCCATCTGTCTAATGGAAGAGGATGGGAGATGACACAGGTTGTGTCGTTCACCTCTGAAATTTTAAACAATCCCATCCATTAATAGAAGTGTTTTTTCTCTCTCTCTCTCTCAATCTCTCTCTCTCTCTCTCACTCCAGCCTTGCACTCAGTTTTCTTTTCCAGCCGCGGTCAAATCTTCCTGTTGAACTGTAGCGTTGCATCTTCTCAACAGGCCGGGATTTGCTCATCGTTTCCCCCGCGTTCCCTCCCCTCTTCTCCCGACTAATCCCCCGGCATCTGTCTTAACTCGGGCCACCGTCATGGTCACGGACACGCTCAACTCTAAAATCCAAGGACAGCAAGCGGGAGGTGATGTCAACCCCAAAATAATTCACATTTTTCCCAAGGTGTTATGACCCCATTTATTTTATTGCATCGCCTTCACTCTAGTTTGGATCGTTTGTCCAAAATGTAGGTCAATTTGATGCTCTATACTCATAATACTACTAATGATTATTGACACAACCACTTCAGTCACTTCATGTGAGCCTTGTTCACACATACAGACACAAAGCAGTTGGTGTTTCTCTGCTAACCGATCGTCTATTTCAATGAACGCCAGAGGAAGAACTCGGCTGCGTGCGCTCACTTCACCGCGACCTGCCTGATTTGGTTCGTGATCCGATAGATTTTGTCGTCAAAGAAGCAACTGTAAAACAATTTTAATTTACTCCAAATTCTACTCAATTAAAGACTGTTTTGTTTTTTTTCAAATTGAAGAATAGTCGCGAATTCTTCACAATAAGTCACCCGTTATTTTTTTCTGTATTTAGAAGTGTTTGCTTCCAAAAAGTTGTAAATCTTGTGTTTTCATCAGACGACGGAAAATGATACAAAAGACGAGTGTAAACGCGGCCTTTTGGCCAGTAAAACTGTCCCCGTGTCAGACCTGCAAACGTAAATGTTTTCAGTAAAACACCATTCAACTGAACCTCGCAACAACTTTTCATCAGAACTCAGTCCTGCTTCAGAGCCTGGACGTATCTGGGCTAATGTCTCTGTCGAAGAGCGTGAAGCGGACATCAGAGGCTGAGGCTGCCTCTCCCCTGAAGTCCCGCTCACATTATCTAGGCCAGCCGCAGTGAGTTCACCTCCCTCCTGGAACCAGCAGCCACTTCAAATGTGGGCTTTTTTCGAGGAAGGCTGCGCGTCTGTGCGGCACGGCGGGGACAGAAAGAACGCCGCATTGTCAGACGGCTATCGAGGAGCTGAGATTTTAAAAAAGAAAAATCGGATTTCTTGGCAGATCGGCCGAATCGGGTCGCTTTTGAATACAATTACAGTCTCCTCCAACGTTCCTGCCGTCTCTTGTGGTAATGGTGGGAAACAAACACATTTTATGGTTCTTCACCGATTGGATCAGCACTAAAAGATCAAAGGGGAGCAAATGTTCGAGATCCCTTATGACGTTTCCTTTGTTCGCCGCCGATACTGATTACCGATCATTGATGACCCATATTGTTACACCCATATTGATCACCCATGGGTGTTCAGGTCTCCACACACTTATAGACATAGTGTAACAATACCCACTTCCTGCGTCTTTTATTCCCCCCTTCAGGGTTTCTGCTTCAAACGGCGGCTGAATCGATGACCGCGTGATGTTTTACTTCCTTTCCATTGCATGCTGACACTGCAATGGAAAAACAGCTGAAGCTTTAATTCCACGCTGTATTTACTTGTTTTTTTCTGCTTTTATTTTGCTTAGCGTCGTAAAATCAGACACACTTTGATTCAAATGTGCTTTTGTGGTGCATTTTGATTTCACTTCTACAGCTCCCTCAACCATGAAACACACAAGTACAAATGGAACAAAGTGTTATTTACCATTTAAAGCTGAACGTGTGTGTTTTCCATTTTTAATGAAGTCTGGTATCGGATGGACTTTCAATCTGCATAGTCTTCAGACATCAACCTTGATTTTATTGTTGAAGAATACCAAGCGGAGTGTTTCTGCTCACAGTGTGAGGAAGGCGACGGGGGAAGGGGAGTGAGCACGTGTGGGGTGGGTCTCTCATGTGCAACGTGAGGAGGGGGAGGGTGAGGAGGGAGGAAGAGGGAGGAAGAGGGAGGATGGAGGACGACTGTCCAATCAGTGTCGATGGTAAATGTAGTGAGATGAAGCAGTGCAATTCCTCATACGTTGACCTACAAAGCTGAGTCGTTCTGCCCGTGGAGCCGTGCTGGTAGCGACTACATGTACCAAGAAGCATTGCTGCCTTATCCTCCTGCTCAGGCCGTAAACACTGCCTCGAATAAATACGCCTGAATATCCAAGTCAGCCAAGAACACCGTAATATGTATCCTCGTTGTTAACTTCCTCTCCAACGCCAGCGAGGGGAACGAGGACGTTCTGTTCCTGAAGAAACGCGAGCTGAAGCAGACTGTAGTTCTTCCTCTACATCCGACGTATGATGCAGGTTGTTAGCATGTATTGAAGAAGACTTAAAACTAGAGATTGAGACATAAACTCATGTTTACTGAGAGAATAAATTAAAAAAGAAGTAGATTAGTTTTCTCATAAACTTTTATACAACCAGAGGAGTCGCCCCCTGGTGGACATTAGCGATAATACAGGTTTTAAGACACTCTTATCGGCTTCAGCAGCAGAACTTTGAGTTGAATGCCAGCGTGACGCGCCAATATCAGCACGTCTAAACACAACTGTCACAAAGCGATGAAGCGCATTGTTCGAGAACAAAACTCGGTTGACTTTTGTTGCTCAAGGACACTCTGCAAAAGGAGGACTTAAAGTGCATTGCTGCCCGTTCCTCGCGCTGCCGTCATGGAGGCGAACGTGACGAAGGCCTAGCAGGGAGGACAGTGACGCTGACGCCAGGAGACATCGCTGTAGCACCACGTGGCTCCCTGTAGCATTCAGTCGGCATTAGCGTGTGCATTCATGTAGCGTGGAATACAAAGACGAACACATGACGGCAACAAGGACGAGGCTGTCCTCTCGCTCCGCTGGCATGCTGATAATTTCCACAGAATGTTAGTTAGCAATTGATCAGGTATCCAGAACATGTACGTCAGCGCTTTAAAAGACAGACACTGATAGTCACTCTTCAGTTATTTTCCTGAAAGGCCTTTACACGCTCACACAAAGATGCAAAATACCTTCCTGGGAAAAATCTTTGCATCCAAAGCAGCAGTCATGGCAACAGCGACGGTTGCAGCGCTTGACCCGGAGCAGCTTTCTGGCAGTCTGCCCGATATTGTGTGATATTTTATTGTTGTTTTTTTCAGTGAAGTAGTTTTGAGTGAATTTGAGTTTTGTAAACGGTTAGTGTTTATGTTTTGAGCTTTTATTGTGAAAGGTAAGAAGAGAAAGAGAGGATCCGGAAAAAAAAATCAACCTTTATCGCCGCTTAATGATTCTCATTCTGCGAGAACGTGCAGTTTGTTAAATACAAATTGAAGGAAATCATTGCCGGACTTTCATTATCTGTCTAAAAAGTCGATCTTGAATCATAAATACTCTTAAAACTTCGAGATAAAATGGCATCCAGTGTTTGAGTTGGTGTAGTTTGAATCCGTGGAGGGGCTCTGTGTGAGAAACAGCCAAAGTCTACAGAACTGGGTCAATAAAATCAACTTCTGATTTTAATATTTCATAAACTGTCTTCAGCTGCTTTTATCACCGAGCCAGAGAAATGCGTCTCCCTGTGCAGCTTTTTTTTTTAATATTCTGCATTGATTTTTAAAAAAACAATTCTCACTTCACTGTTTGTTTCTTCAAAACGTGTCAAAGCTTAAGCTAGGGGATCAGTGATGACTCATCACATATGCCTGATGTTTTTACATTTGCATACACACCGCTCTGAAGAATTTATTCATGGGCTGATTGTAGAAATATTACATGTGGGCGTGTGAGAGTGAATCTGCAGCTGGTGTGTGACCATCAGGCTGGTTTCATATCCAAATGGTGTTTCTGTATTAAAGCTGAGTCACTGCTCTGTTTTGATCAGTTAAAAGAGACCACTGTCCCATGAATCAAGATGGCTCTAAGATGGAGAAGACACGCAGGCATATTGGAGACGCTGTGCTTTCACTGCGTCCAGAATTGACTGTCAACAAGTGAATTGTTTTGATGATGATGATGGTGATGACCTCCCTCTCTCCTCCAGGCCCAGCTGGAGGCCCAGAAGGCCACCCAGGACTTCCAGGGAGCCACTGAGGTCCTGCGAGCGGCGAAGGAGACCATCTCGCTGGCCGAGCAGAGGCTCCTGGAGGAGGACAGCCGGCAGTTTGACTCCGCCTGGCAGGAGATGCTGAACCACGCCACCCAGCGGGTGAGGCGGGGACGCAAGAGACAGAAGAGTGTTGTATCCTATTGTTGGTGCCTGCATCTTTCCATGTTATTTCAAGGCTTTTTTAATTTCCTTCAATTTCCTTCTAGATTTTTTTGAAACTTTTTTCAATTTTGTTTTATAAACCTTTAATTTTCTGAGCTGATCAGTAGCAGTGTTGATAGTTTGGAGTCATACTTAGCCGACAGTTCTGTGTACTTTATTGTTCTTCCTACTCACTTATTACATTTTGCACAACAAAAACAATATAAAGTAGACAGAAAGTAGGGCAGAAGGTATATAAAGTTCAGGCTGACGGGGAGTTCTGATTGGCTGTCCCAGGTGATGGAGGCGGAGCACACCAAGACCAGGAGCGAGCTGGTCCACAAGGAGACGGCGGCCAAATATACGGCAGCAATCGGCTGCATGAAGCAGCTGGAGAAAAAACTCAAACGCACCATCAACAAGTCGAAGTAAGAGACTCTTTTTCTGTGAGAAAGACACTCTTGGAGATTTTGGTAATAAAGTTGAAATAAAGAATCTTAAAGAAAAAGCCACGAAATTACAGAAAATAAAGTCTGACGGTTTTCAACTGTTTTTATGCTGTTCTGTGACTTTTATTAATCAAATATCCTCTTTTATTCTTGAATAATAGTTTTTAACACATTTTCGTATTTCTAAAATAGTTCTGGGAAATTTTGTTAAAATGTTACTTCATTTTGTCACTATTGTTAATGGCGTATAAGAGATGATGTCATAGAATAATTATAGTCGTGGACTTTTAAATCTGACTTCTTCAGAGAGGAACATATTAGTGTAAAGTCCGCATCAACATAACGTCATCTATTTAGTCTCCGTCCTTCCACCAGACCTGATGGGAGCACAGTGTACTGAAATGAAACTTCTTGTTACCAGACTGTGTGGTTTCCCAAGCAGCTGATCCAGCTGTTCCACCCAGATGTGGTCTGATGAGCAGTTTATATATTTATATTTTTAACGGCGGGTTGCTCTTCTCCATTCAGCCGAAAGTGCTGTCAGTCGTTAAAGGGTCTTTCAGGTGTTAAAGGGGAAGTCTGGCCGCCAGGCGACGTCTTCCTGTGACATCACAAGTTCACAGGGATTATTTGGCTGCCGTACTGAAACCTCTGATATTAATAACCCTCCAGGTGGCATCTAAAAAAAATGAAATCATAAGAAATAGAAACTCTACAAGTTCCCCTCTGTAATATATCTCATTGTTCCCGCATAAAAAAAAAGAATTGCCATTGATTCATGGTAACAAAAAGGATAATTATTTTATGCAATTGATTTTACGTTGTTTAAGTGTAGACTTGATCTTGAAACTCTACTAAAGTGTTTTTTTATTAAATGTGGCTCAAACCTAAAACAACATTTGACCAGTGGTAACGTACGGGACAGCTGCTCCGTTAAACTAAGTGTCCCTGAAGCTGCATTCTCGCTACTGTCCACCAGAGGGCGGCTCCTCTGGTTGTATAGGAGTCTATGAGAAAATCACTCTACTAATCTCTTGATTTATTCCCTCAGTAAACATTGTAGACATGAGTTTACAACCTTCATGTCCTTGAAAACTTGGCTTCAAGTATGAAAGTATCAGATTAGAAGGACTTGAACTTTGTCTGTGGCTAATCCTCTCACATAAGTCACTGACAGGAAATGAAGTAAATTGCAGCTCTGAGTATTTCCATGTTATGCTCCGTCACATTTCTGCATCGCTACTTTTCAGAGGGCAACATTTACCTTCTTACTTTACGAAACAGCTGTTGATCGTTGTTACTTTACAGAGTAAAAGTTTATATATTTATGATCAGTTAATGAAAGATGCTCGGTACCCAAAGCAGACAAAGAGGCTCAGAATAACACATTAATGTATAAATCAGTAACAATAAACCAATTAATCTTCTTTAATAGCTTTGCATTTTTGAGAGTATTTACATACTTTAATGACAATAACATTTTCAAGGCAGGACTTAAACTTGTCGGACTGTTTTTACTTCAATAAATATGTCTTTCACCAACTTCAAAGTTGTCATAAAAAATGTATGTACTTGTAAGGTCACTAAAACTTGGTATGTGTATATATTCTACATATATATATTGTATGCAATGAAGTATCAGTTGAGAGTATTTCCAGTCGTAGTGAACTCTCAGCAGGACGTTAATCCGTTCTGCATCAATCGCTCATCCGGCGTCACGACGCTTTTATCTCCCTCTCCGCCTCCTCTTTCTCCAGGTTGCCATGGTGATGATGTGGGTACTGCTCTTTTTTTTTCTGGGTTACTCTGTGTTTTTCCCGTCTGATCTAATTGTCTCCTCTTTGTCTCTCTCTCTCTCCCCCCTGACCCCTCCTCCTCCTCTGCAGGCCCTACTTCGAGATGAAGGCCAAGTACTACCTGCAGCTGGAGGTACGTGAGGGAAGCTCAGCGTTAATGCATGGATGCAAAAGTCTATCAAGTCTGTGTGCTCCATTCTTTCATCGGATTGTTTTCTGTAAATGGCAGCTGATCGTCTTGTTAGGGACCAAAGAAAGCACCGTGCCGTTGCTGCTGCGCAGCATAAAGCTATCCAGTTGCACATGTATCTCACAGAGGAAGCAGCTGTCGTCCGTCCTGATGAGTTACAGTAGAGTCCGATGGAGAGCGACCGTCAAAGCATCACATTGTGAAAGCACTTCACATCGTGAGGGAAAAGCAGGAGGCACGTAGCTACAGATGGTAAAGAAGCTGCAAGACTCTGGCTCTCTACACTTCCTGTACGAGTCGTGAAGCCCTCAGGCTTCCCACGCGGGACGCATGAAACCGAAATATGGAAAACACTTTTTTGGGGAGAGCAAAAATACGTTCCTGAATCTCCTGTTTGACACCGTCGATGCCCGAACACAGAATGAGTGTTTGTACTGAAGCGTTGCTTCTGTGATCTTCACCATCATCTCCTCCCTCCTCCCTCACTGACTGTCCTCCCTCCTCCAGACCCTGAAGAAGAACGTGGACGAGCGGCAGGCCAAGCTGTCCCGGGCCAAAGGCGAGTACAAGGCGGCCTTGAGGAGCCTGGAGACGATCTCCGACGAGATCCACGAGCGCCGGCGGAGCTCCGCCATGGGGCCCCGGGGCCGCGGCGTCGGCGCCGAGGGCGACGGCAGCCCCGGCGACGACATCGCCGGCTTCAAGATGGAGTCAGATGGAATATCGAGTGAGTACGGAGACGGCGATCTGTTGTCATTCATCGAACACTTTGTATGTGAGAGAAAAAAAACCGTGGTCTTTCAGCAGGAATAGGATTACATTTTGTTTTATTATTGCTTTCTATGGTAGAATTAGACTTCAACTGATTGTACAAACAAAAGTCGAAGGTGCGAGTTAAAAACTCCTCCAAAGAACTAGAAATGTTCTCGTCTTTTGTACTGATGAGTGTTGCGCTGTCGAAGAGCTCCAACTGTGAATCATGCGAACGCCGCCGACGTTATAGATTCTCAAAAATATTCCAGATTTATTCCCCGAAAAGTAAACTATTCCCTACTAATCTGTTTACCTGTGAAAGGAACATCTGTTTATGTGAAAGCCTCCACGGCGTACGTCTAATCGCTCTGAAGGTCTGAACACGGAGCAAAAACAAAGCTGCCAAAAGGGAATGAAATGTAAATGTTCCCTCTGCATCCGTGTTGAATGAGTGGAGCGTTGGAGGCGACTTAAGAGTTGACCTTAATGCGCCGCCGGACATAACCACAGGCGGCGGCCGGTGCGTTCGTGTGCTTTGATTTCTGTCGGGTGAAAATGAAACTCCCCCACCGGGAGCGCCGTTCTATTTATAGCTCTGTTCGCGCACACTCACACTTTTTGTCTCCTTTCTCCTCCCCACATATCTCCTGTGTTTCTAACTCTGCTTCCTTCTCTCCTCGATCCATCCTCCCTCCTCTGAACCATTCCCCTCTTTCTATCTCTCACTTTCTCTCTCTCTCTCTCGCTTCTCCTGTTTTCCCTCATGTCTTCTTTTCTCCTTTGTTCCTCTCGATCCCTTTTGCCTTTAATCAACTTGTGTCGGGTTTTTTTTCAACTTCTCATTTTACGTCCTTCTTTCACCCTTTTCTTCCTCTCCTGTCTTTCTTTTCTCATCACTCTTTGGTACCTTCTTGCTCGTTGTCTTTCTCCCTTTCACATTTGGCCCATCCTCTCCCTCTACACCTCCTTCCTCGCTCCATTCCTCGCTCCTTTCCTCGCTCCTTTCCTCTCTCCCTTCTTCCTCCTGCAGTGGCGTCGGTGTGTTTCGATGACGAGGCCTGTGGCGGCAGCAGCGTCATGTCGGAGGAGGACTCGGAGACTCGCTCCACCTGCAGCCTGGGCTCGTCTCCCAGCAGCCCCCAGGAGCTCCTGTCGCCCTGCCCCTTCGCCAGCTCCTCTTCTTCCTCTTCCTCCTCCTCCTCCTCCTCCTGCACGTCCTCCTCCGCCCCTCCATCGCCCACTCCGTCCTCCTCGTCCATGTCTCCTCTGTCGAGGCCCTGCAGTCTGGACCTTCCTAGCACCGTGTCGCTGTCGGACTTCGGCCTCATCTCGCCGGTGCTCGGGCCTCGCAGCGAGTGCAGCGGAGCGTCGTCACCGGAATGCGACCTGGAGAGAGGTGGGTTCTGGGAAAGCGTGTCTGTGTCTGTGCGCGGCTACGTACTGTACTGTGACTCACTGTGAAAAATGACTGGAAGATTTTGGTATTCATTTGGCCAGATGTTGATGAGTATTATCACTATTTTTATTATTATTATTGCCGTCGCGTTTCTGTATGTTGGCCGAGAAGAGAAGTGCCAAGGACGCGTGTTGGTTTTTTGTCTGTGGACGTGTAAAACCTTGAGTCAGCGCTTTATGGTATTTATCAGTTCCCAGTGTCTGCAAAGAGGAATCCCAGTGGTTCTTCTGGGCATTTTTAGAACATGTCTTTAGTGCAGAATAAACAATTATTATAACATAAACCATTAAAAATAAGATGTTTCAATTTCTTAGATTATTTATTCTACAAAACTTGGCTACAAATTAAATCTAGATTATCCAACATGTTATCAAGTGTTTCCTACAGTTTCACAGAATTGTTGTCCCGTGACGAGTCAATCATGACGTGTGCTCCGAATTTAATGTTTTTTTTACGGAATCTGGTTACTTCAAAAGGCAAGATTTTAAACGAGACACGTAGAATAAAATGATTTTTGTAATGTCTCAATTTTAAGTTGCTTTTACTGACACACAGGATGTGATCAAGGACCCTCGGAAAGATGAAAACCTGAGGCTTATAACTGTTGTTTAATTAAAGAAAACATGCTTTTTCATCCCGTCTGCATTTTTTTGGGGGGTGGAGGGGGAAGAGTTGTCCATCAAGGTCACGTCTCTGTTCATGAAATAGAAAATCTTCTGCTGACAGGTGACCGGGCAGAGGGCGCAGAGGGGGACCTGGACAACGCTCTGGCCTCCAACAACAACAACAGCAGCAGCACAACCTCCACCTCCACCTCCACCTCCACCTCCAGCTCGACCTCCACTTCCACCTCCAGCACCAAGAGGAGCTTCAGCCTGGAGACGCGCTTCAGCTTTCTGAACCTGCGCCGGCCTCGTGCCGCCAGCGCCAAGAACTCAGACGGCTGTTCCCAGAAGGCCGAGGCCGGCCAGACTGTGGTCCTGGTCAAAGGAGTCTGAGGACGGGAGAGGAAAAAGAGACTTTTGTCCTATTGGATTTTGACTCATTTTGACTTGAACCCTCTCTCTCTCTCAAAAAAAAATAACTGAGCTGTTTATAAGCTACCTGCCACAACTGCACTCCATTTATAAAAATAAAAAAAAAAACACCAACCTCCACAGTCAAAGAGACGTTGAATGTTCTCGGCGCTGTATATAGAGTTCTCTGTCCATCATGGCAGCGATGTTGCTCCCATTTCCTCTTGTGAAGGTCATCGCACCTTTTGGACTCTCATGCCTGAGATATAAAGAGCACCGTTATGTTGGGACGATCCATGTTGTTATGTTTCCACTAAAAGCTGAAAAATCTTCTGTCGCAAAAAGTACATCAGCTGCCTGAGTCGACCTCCATTTAAAAGTGCTTTATCTATTATATAATTCATATAACTGTAAATCAAACCGGATCCTTTATTACTGTTAAAACGGCACCTAGCATTCTGTGTTAAAGGAATTAAAGTCACACGTGGAGATGTTTAATAAATAACTGATGGCTCAACCTGCTCTGTGTGTGCGTGTGTGCGTGTGCGTGTGTGTGTGTGTGTGTGTGTGTGTGTGTGTATAAATGTTCAGGTTTCATTGCTATGGACCCTGCAATGTTTCAAGAAAAGCTGTGTATTTTTCATATAAGCTAACTTGGTTATTTAATTTATTTTATTGAACTAAGTTTGTGGATGTTTTCAGCTTTTCTCACCTAGTTTGAAATGTGTTTTGTGTTTTAAATGTTCCTCCGTCTTCTAAATTCTAAACACAAAATGTGTCCTTCCAATACAATAACGCTTATATTGTATGAAATAGAAAGCGGGCCCACTGTTGGGCAACGAGCAGGCCTTTGAGATTCAGATGCTTATTCTACATAATTTTAAGAATTAAATAAATCATTTTTCTTTGTATCTTCGTCACACACGGATATGCAATCACGATGGTTGGGTTTGTGTAAGTTGATGTTGTCCAATGTCGAGTCTCTATTTGATCATGTGACAGATGGTCGCATGGTCAAACTAATAACTGGCTGCACTGGATCCCTGGATATTAAACGTTCATCTGCAACTTTCTGTCGTGGTTCCTGTACTATTTGTTCCTAAAAAGAGCTAAAGTAGCATAACACATGACATAAGTTATATCTGAAACTGAAAATATAGCCACAAATACTGTTGAAATATCTTGTAAAACAATTACATTTTAGTCGCAAAAATATTATTTGCCGAACATGATTTACTTTTTTTGAAGCCTTAAAAAATGAATTTCAATTGTTTTGTATTTTAAAGTAATCCAGTCTCACAATATACATAAACAATACACTTATTTTTTCTAATTTGTTTTGATTATTTCACTACCTAATTTGAATTATTTACTGTTATGAGTAACCTATTTGTGTCATATTCTCAGATGGATGTATCTTTTGTAACCAATCAGATGTAGCGTTGTCACGTTCTTGAGTTGTTTTGCACTTTTGTATTTGATCTGGGATAAAAGTTGTCTAAATATAAGATTTCGTTGTTGTTTTTAGGCACACTTTATTTCCTTACATTTCACTGGTGTAAATAGACGCACATTGGTGACGTAGACGTAGTTGAGGCCAACAGGTGGAGACGCACTCGACCAAACATCCAACCGCACGTCGCATATTGATCACAGAACGCATCGTTTTCTTTCGGGACTTTTCTCCTTTTATATTATTGGCCAATACTTTACCAGCTTAAACACCAACGTTTCACCTCGTTGTTTTCTACACCTGGAAGAAACTCATAAAATGCATTAATGCTGAATTCAATACACGTTGGTATTTTACTGCTACAGTCTTAGCTATGGCGGCTAATGTTGGCAAACTTTAATGTAGAACGTTTGAAAGAAAAAAATAACATTCTTGCTTGTACAAATAAAAAGTCAATGTCCATGGGCCATTATCGTTTAATTGCCACTTGAATTGGCAATTAAACGTCTCTCACTGTCTCTCTTCAAGGTTGAGTTTGTTGTACCTGAAGCCTCAGTGATGTCACAGAGCACTGGAGCACACTTCTGCATCGTTAAGTTGAACCACAGGAGGTCAAAAAAAACAAGAACTTTAACTGCTATGAAGTTGCTCTGTAGGTTGTAATGGAAATTATAAGTTTTTTAAACCAAAAACAAAAGAACATTGACTTTGGTTTGAAATGGAGTTCATGCTTTTCTCATCCGACATCTTTTTAGTTCTTATGTACTGTGGATTGTTTTATTGTTGATATCGTTTTAGATTTTTATATTGAATATGTTTGTTTCTACACTTGCACTGGACGTTATACTTCTCAGTTACTTCATGGTTCAAAGATTCAATTTCTGATGGGTGTAAAACCAGGAGTTATTGGACATGAATAAAAAAGGAAATAATGCCATTTGTACTACACATTTATTAATGTTTTCTTTGAGTTTTTTCTTTCTTACTTTTATTCCCATGCTTGATATTCTATGTTATGACCATTTCTGATGTTTTTTCACAAGCTATACTATGCATTACTGCGACATTTCTTTGGCACACTATACCAGCACAAATCAGAAAATATTTCATAGAGTCATCAGATCCCAGCGATGTCCTTGCGGAGTAAAATGAATCTGATATATTACAACAGATTAAATCCTCAAGGGAACAGAATAGAAATGAATTAATTACCGTAATCAATTTGGTGTGTGGAAGAAGCATCACATTGTTCAATTTCACACATTCAAGAGCTAGCTGGCTAATTGAATTATCCCATGCTCAAGTATTCTCAATAACTAATCTAATCTCACTGATAATCAGTGATTGCCAACTCCCAGCATAACGGTTCAATGGACTTGCAAAAACATGGTGATGTCAATGTTGTTTATGAAATCCGTCGCAAATATGTGGAATTAAACCAATCGTTCTGCATGCAGTTGTTATGGAGCCGTGCACACACGTTTATTTGTGCATTGACAGCAATATTAAAATTCAATCATCAATCATGTTGTCTGTTGTGAAAATTGATCATGTTGTTCTTTAGATACAACTTAAACCTCTTCACCCCGAACGTATAAAGACGGCACCGTCCGGACTCACCAAA